>NC_084555.2:47342500-47377500 GCF_033978685.3 Nerophis lumbriciformis | reverse complement strand
TGCCTTACTTTTTTTATCCTTTGGCCATTTTCATTTCAAACATTTCAAAGTATTTCTCGATTATGTAATGAAGTCTGCTCTTTCATTTATAGCTCCCATCTATCGATTATTGGAGCCAGCGTTCTCGTCACGTACCAGTCTTCCCAACAGACTTTAACCCTGAAACACACTAAATGATCATTGCCTACATTATTTACATCTTTGTCTCTTTCATCCATCGTGTTTTTTTATCAAGCGTTAAGATGTGGAACCAGTGGCGTCAAACATATTCTTTTGTAATTTTAAATGTAAAATGTCCTCACTGTCAGGTTCAAACACTGACATCTATTAAACAGGACAAGAAGCAAATAATCAGAATTCAATTTGGCTCAATGAGGAGAAACTTGTACATCTGTACCCTTGTACAGTGTCATTACGCTCTGCTAAAAGATTGCACGCCTCCTTCTTTTATTTGGACCTTCCCTGACCACATGGCAACAGCTGTTTCTAAGGGAGGGGGGCCGTAAACAGCGTTGCTTTTGATTACAGAACAGTTGTAAGAAAAGGTCGTAAACCAGTTCAAACAAGCGGTGCCTGGAGGGGTGTCTGGTCCTGCTTCCTCTTCGCTTTTGTAGTTCTTGGGTCAAAACAATCTTTCTATTGATTACAATACATGAAAGAACCAGAACACCTTCATGTTGCTTCCCCCCTCACACAGTGGAGTTTTACAAGCTTTCTTCTTGGTAGGTTCAAAGACATGTTTTGGCTTCTCGCCGGGAACTCATTGAAACACTAAAATGATTCTAACACTCACCATAGATTTAAATTATTATATAACCCAATATTAACTTGAATATGGTCATGTCAGTATCTTTTAAGTACTAGTTTTTATGGGTTGCTTACTAATGTCTGACATTTTGTCTGGAATTATTTGTTTTAGTCACAACTCAGCAAGTTGGCGCTTCAGAAGATGTAAAAGTTCAAGATGAAGGCGTAAAGGTGAGAAGACCTCTCTATTTAAATGTTGGCAAACATACTGTTTACCCTATTATAACATTTGATTAAGGAGGGATTTGTGGTCGCTCCTTGGCCCAAAGGCCTTCATTACAATGTACTAGAATTGTCAATACCCCACCAGCATTTCTTCTCTCAATGTGTCAAAATATGCCCTTAGGTGTGGGCAGAGCCTTTTGAGACTCTCCAAACACAACTTGAATAACAAGGTCATACACTGATTGTATAATGACACCCTGAAGGGCCAGATGATCGTACCGTCTCATAGTGGGCGGAGCCTGACGGTAAAAACTGTTCCATGCCATCAAACGGTCTACTTCACTTTAGATGATTTGATCGCCTTAACATGTACGAGGGGTTAAATGTCTGACTGCTAGTGGGTACACGTCGATATTGGCTCCAATGGCGCCATGTGGGCAGAGCCTTAGACCAGTGTTTTTCAACCTTTTCTGAGCCGAGGCACTTTTTTTTTTTCATTGAAAAAAATCCCGAGGCACACCACCAGCAGAAAACATAAAATGAAACTCGGCAGCCGATATTGACAGTCTTCCTCGCAATTGTTGGATATTATTATAAACCACAACCACTATAGCTCTTGTCTCAAAGTAGGTGTACGGTCACATCACGCCCTGACTTATTTTGAGTTTTTTGCTGTTTTCCCGTGCGTATAGTTTTAGTTCTTGTCTTGGGCTCCTGTTTTGGTGGCTTTTTCTCTTTTTTTTGGTATTATCCTGTAGCAGTTTCATGTCTTCCTTAAAAGCTATTCCCCGCATCTGGTTTGTTTTAGCAATCAAGACTATTTAAGTTGTTGCTATCCTCCTTTTGTGGCGACATTATGTTTGAATGTACTTTGTGTCAGGACTAGGACTGTGGCGTGGTTTGTTCTCCCAAGGTGCAAAAGATTTGGACCATACGTGGCGTGAAGGGGAGTACATGATTTATTTAAACACTATAACTACAAAAAAAGGATGCAAACAAAAGGCGCGCACAAGGGCGGAAGTACAAAACTTGACTATAAATACAAAACTTGCACAACGGCAGAAACTATGAACAAAGAAACAAAACTTGCAAACTATGGCATGAATAAAGAAAACTTACTTGGACATGGCATGAAGTGCGCAGTGGTTAACAGAGTGTGACAGGGGTATGAAGAGCATAAATGCGAGATGTCGCCAGGCCGACAAACTGAAAACAATGAACTTAAATACTACAGACATGATTAATGAAAACAGGTGCGTGACTCAAAACGTGAAACAGGTGCGTGACGTGACAGGTGAAAACTAATGGGTTGCTATGGTGACAAACAAGAGTGCACAAGGAGTCCAAACGTGGAACAGGTGAAACTAATGGGTAACCATGGAAACAAGACAAGGGAGTGAAAAGCCAGAAACTAAAGAGTCCAATAACTAAACAAAACATAGACTAATACAAAACATGGTCACACAGACATGACACTTTGTGGACGCTGTCTGCTCCACACGGTGTAAGTCTTTGCCGTCGTCCAGCATTCTGTTTGTTTGTTTTGTAGCCCGTTCAGTTTTAGTTTCGTTCTGAATAGCCTTCTCCTTATCTTAGGGGCACTCACCTTTTTGGTTATTTTTGGTTTAAGCATTAAATAGGTTATACTTGTATAGCGCTTTTCTACCTTATAGGTCAGACCTGGGCACTCTGTGGCCCGCAGGCCACATCCAGCCCTTTGTGCGTCCCTGTCCGGCCCCGCGAGAGGCCAATCATAAATTACAAAATAAATTTAAAAAAGTATCTGCCGAGTGTGCAATGCAACGGTGCTGCTTTTGTTTTGAAAAGCGTTATTTGTATTACTTCCGTGTGGACGTATGCGCGTGTGATTGTGAGTGAATGTGAACAGCGGCAATCACAAATTACAAAATAAAGTTTAAAAAACATCTGTCGTGCGTGCAATAAAACTGTGCTGCTTTTATTTTGAAAAGTGTTATTTATGGACATATGTCCGGGTGTAACCTGTGAGTGAAGGTGCACAGCGACAAGTTGATGACGAATGCCGTGTTTCCAACAAGACATGGACTGCCAAGTATTTCTTTACAGAAATTAAAGGTAAAGCCGTGTGCTTAATGTGTGGTACACAGGTTGCTCTGTTTAAAGAATATCATTTGAATCGCCACTGCACGAGGGAAAATACCGGAATCTGTCTGATGTAGAGCGCGCAAGGGAGGCTGATGCGTTGATGGTAAAACTGCAAACCCAACAAGGACTTTTTGACAAATTTCACACCCCCAAAGATGCAGCTGTCAGGACAAGTTTCATAATTTCTCACAAAATCGCCAGAAAAAGTAAGGTGTTTTCTGACAGAGTTTATTAAGGAGTGCTTACTGGACTCCGTTGCGCTGACATGCCCGGAAACTTTGATTTGTTTTTCGCTGGCTTTGGATGAGAGCTGCGATGTACGTAACACCGCCCAGCTGCTCATCTTCTTACGTGGGATAACTGCAGACTTTCAAATCACGGAGGAGCTGGCAGCCATGCAGTCAATTAAAGAGACAACCACAAGTAATGACTTGTTCACATAGGTAAATGCGTGTTTGGACATGTTAGGACTGAAATGGGACAAGCTGGCAAGTGTGACAATCCAATCCACTTTATTTATATAGCACATTTAAACAACAAAAATGTTTCCAAAGTGCTGCACAGCAATATTAAAAACAATATTCAAATATTATCCTTAGCTCCACCAATGACTGAATAAAAACAAAAAATAATTGCATATAAAACCAATATAAAAAACAATATAAAATATGATTTAAAAACTATTTTTAACAGATGGTTGTCCAAATCTGATAGGGAAAAATGTTGGATAATGCAGAATAAAGTGACAGAAATGGACATTTTTGCATTGTATTATACATCAGGAAGTGTTGTATAAGACAGTGTTAAAAATAAAACCATCAAAAGCAATCTGCTTTTGTATAAAATTAAGTTAGGTTAAATGAAATTATTATTTATCTTAGGGGCACACACCTTTTTGGTTATTTTTGGTTTAAGCATTAAATGGGTTATACTTGTATAGCGCTTTTCTACCTTCTAGGTCAGACCTGGGCATTCTGCGGCCCGCAGGCCACATCCGGTCCAATATTGAGCAAAATTTAATTGAAATATTGTCTGTGTGGCCCTCCAGCAGTGCTCGGGTTGCTTATGCGGCCCCCGGTAAAAATTAATTGCCCACCCCTGTTCTAGGTACTCAAAGCACTTTGACACTATTTCAACATTCACCCATTCACACACACATTCACACACTGATGGCGGGAGCTGCCATGCAAGGTCCTAACCATAACCCATCAGGAGCAAGGGTAAAGTGTCTTGCTCAAGGACACAACGGACTTGACGTGGTTGGTAGAAGGTGGGGATCGAACCAGGAACCCTCAGGTTGCTGGCACGGCCACTCTCCCAACTGCGCCACACCGTACCCAGCAGCATTAGATAGTTTCACCTGCACGCTGCTTCCTGCTGTGATCACGACAAACCATCGTTGTCTCACACGTGTTCCTGACATCTACAAAGCAATTAGCTACCGGCTGCCACCTACTGATATGGAAGAGTATTACATGGTTACTCTACCGAGCTCTAGACCAGTGTTTTTCAACCACTGTGCCATGGCACACTGGTGTGCCGTGATATATTGCCTGGTGTGCCGTGGGAAATTATGCAACTTCACCTAATTGGTCCAAAAAATATTTTTTGAAAATCAATAGTCAAAATAATGTGCCGTTGTCTAGTGCCTGTGCTGTGTAGAGCTTGGCAGGGTAACCATGTAATACTCCATATCAGTAGGTGGCAGCAGGTAGTTCATTGCTTTGTAGAAGTCCGAACGCGTCGAGGATGGTTTGTCGTGATCCCAATAGGCAGAGCACAGCGTGCAGGTAAAAAGGTATGTATCGCTTAAACCAAAAATCAACAAAAGGCAAGTCCCGCTAGGAAAAGGCTCTGAAGCATAGGGATGGCTATGTAAAACAAAAGTAAAACTGAACTGGCTACAAAGTCAACAAAAACAGAATGCTGGACGACAGCAAAAACTTACAGCGTGTGGAGCAAATACGGCGTCCACAAAGCACATCCTGTACATGACATGACAATCAACAATGTCCCCACAAAGAAGGATAGCGTACGCACAACTTAGTCTTGATTGCGAAAACAAAGCAGGGGCGGGCAATAGCGCTCAAAGGAAGGCGTGAAGCTGCTACAGGAGAACACCAACAAAACAGGAAGGGTCACCAAAATAACAGCGCAAGACAGGAACTAAAGCAATACACAGGAAACAACAACAAACTCAAAATAAAGCACGACAACCTGGTGGAGTTTAATTTTTTAACCTTTTCTGCTGGTGGTGTGCCTCCGTATTTTTTTTATGAAAAAAAATGTGCCTTGGCTCAAAAAAGGTTGAAAAACACTGGTCTAGTGTGCTGTGGGAGATTTAATTTCACCTATTTGGGGTAAAAAATATTTTTTGCAAACCAGTCATTAGTCTTAAAAAAAAAAAAAAAAAAAAAAAAAATACCTTGAAGCGCAGGGAAACCTGCGAAACAGGCTTGTAGGGATGAAATAGGTCAGGAAAAAACAGGCTAACGTATATATGGATACACCGGCCCCCAGACACTTATTTTTTTCTCTGAATTTGGCCCCCCGAGTCAAAATAATTGCCCAGGCCTGCTTCAGATGATCATAAACTTGTTTTCTCCCCACTAGAAGGGTACGGCGAGATGTGCAAGAGCCCTTTCAACACTGCTCACAGCTCTAATTTTTTGTTTTTGTCCAGACTGCCTGTGAGCAGTTCGAAGAAGGTTTCTGCACCAGAGAGTTGGACCCGGTGTGTGGCACTGATGGAGCGTCCTACCCCAATTTGTGTGTCCTCTGCCAGCGCAACAGGCATGTCTCGCTCGGCAGTGTTCTTTTGTTTTATGTACCGTACACACATTCTCCCATGTTGCAGTATTGTCATACGTACAATACACAAATACTGTACTCTATTTCATGGATTTTATTTTTTCCCCCCAACAGAATGCATGGGACACAAAAGGTGAAGGTGGCACGTAAAGGATGGTGTAACTAAATGTGCACCCCTCTATTGAGAGACAAATCATCAGCAAAAACGGAACTTGTCAATAAAACTATGGTAAACCGTTTGACTGGATCTTTACAATATTTACAAGTTGTGGGGGCGGGGGGGCACCTGGAGGTATATGAGCGTATTGACTTAAAAAGATACAAATGAGAATACCATTAAAAGGGAACTGTACTTTATTTTGGAATTGTCTATCATTCACAATCCTATAGACAAGAACACGTTTTTAAAGGGGAACATTATCACCAGACCTATGTAAGCGTCAATATATACCTTGATGTTGCAGAAAAAATACCTTTTTTTTAAATTTTTTAACCAATTTCCAAACTCTAAATGGGTGAATTTTGGTGAATTAAACGCCTTTCTATTATTCGCTCTCGGAGCGATGACGTCACATCGGGAAGCAATCCGCCATTTTCTCACTTTCGTCGGTGTGTTGTCGGAGGGTGTAACAATACGAACAGGGACGGATTCAAGTTGCACCAGTGGCCCAAAGATGCGAAAGTGGCAAGAAATTGGACAAAATTTGTTCAAAATACGAGGGTGTGGGGAAAGCCAACAAAATGGTCAGTCGTTTGTTCCGCACACTTTACCGACGAAAGCAATGCTACGACAGAGATGGCAAGAATGTGTGGATATCCTGCGACACTCAAAGCAGATGCATTTCCAACGATAAAGTCAAAGAAATCTGCCGCCAGACCCCCATTGAATCTGCCGGAGTATTTGAGCAATTCAGGGACAAAGGACCTCGGTAGCACGGCAAGCAATGGCGGCAGTTTGTTCCCGCAGACGAGCGAGCTAAACCCCCTGGATGTCTTGGCTCACACTGTCCCTTATGCCACCGAAGATGATCAAGAGAAAAATATCGACCCTAGCTTCCCTGGCCTGCTGACATCAACTCCAAAACTGGACAGATCAGCTTTCAGGAAAAGAGAGCGGATGAGGGTATGTCTACAGAATATATTAATTGATGAAAACTTTATTCATTACTCGCGGTTTTACGTAAATTATACATAAACTGTGTTTACCAATAATTTAGCTTAAAAACATTTATTTCTTTCAATCATTCGAGTACATTCGGGTAGTCTTGTGTAATGCAGTATTTTGTGTCTATTTAGGTATGGTTAACCTGAGGGCTGAAATCGTGGAAAAATATATGTTCTTAGCGTGCCTGAAATGGGCTGTCTGCACTCTCAAAGTGCATGTTGTTGCCAAATGTATTTCATATGCTGTAAACCTAGTTCATAGTTGTTAGTAATTATCTTATCAGACAGTGTTAAGCCGCTGGAATCCGAGTCTGAATCCGAGCTAATGTCGCCATGTTTGTGTTGGCTTCACTATGTGACATCACAGGAAAATGGACGGGTGTATATAACGATGGTTAAAATCGGGCACTTTGAAGCTTTTTTTAGGGATATTGCGTGATGGGTAAAATCTTGAAAAAAACTTCGAAAAATAAAATAAGCTACTGGGAACTGATTTTTAATGGTTTTAACCCTTCTGAAATTGTGATAATGTTCCCCTTTAATGGATTTTAACTAAATAAGTCGGCTAACTGTCAATGGGAGTCGCTCTCTAAGAGAAACTTCCAAGGTTTTACAAACTGTGCGTACCGGTATATGTAATGTAACATAATATGTAGTAGCTTAACTACATTTTCCTGTAGCTTAGCTACTTTTAGACCCATGTAGCTTACATCAAAGAGAATGGACTATCTGGCTTTCCCAGGTTCTAAACCAAAAGGCCGTGGTCTGAGCAGGACAGGTGGTGCACTTTCAAACGCACTTCCGACTCCAATTTTAAGTTTCTCAAAAAATTGCGATTTGCAAAAAAGGTCTTTCCAACAGTCCATCCAAGGTGAACAAAACTACCTGCATACAAAGCCTATCCGTCCATTTTCTACCGCTTGTCCCTTTCGTGGTCTGAGGGGGTGCTGGAGCCTATCCCAGCTGCAATCGGGCGGAAGGCGGTGTACACCCTGGACAAGTCGCCGCCACCTCATACAAAGCTATAAAGAAAAAATAAACTCAAGTGTTGCGTAAGAAGTGGTCAAGAACTGTTTCACAGCCAGTCTCTCAACCCGACATTTTTGTCCAATCAATTTCACCTAAGTGCCCATATATGCTCTCGTCACAGGTGTTGTAAATGACGCTTTCTAATTCAATAAATTAATTTGCAATATATCAAAACATATTTTCATGGCAATTCAAAAAATTTACTTAATATATGCAGCACTAGAGACATATAAAATAACACAAAAATAGCTACCATAATGAGAAAGTACAGCAGCACAGTAGGCTCAAGTATTCATCAAGCAACAAATTGAACTTAATATGTAGTACTAGAGAAATATAACACAAATAGCTACCACAACCATAAGGAGAAAAATTAAGTACAGCAGCACAGTAGGCCCAAGTATTCATCAAGCAACAAATGTTACTTAATATGTACAGTAGTAGAGAAATATAAATAACACAAAAATAGCTACCACAACCATGAGAAAAATAAAGTATAGCAGCACAGTAGGCCCAAGTATTCATCAAGCAACACATTTTACTTAATATACTGTATGTAGTACTAGAGAAATATAAATAAAACAAATAGCTACCACAACCATAATGAGAAAAATGAAGTACAGCAGCACAGTAGGCCCAAGTATTCATCAAACAACAAATTTTACTTAATATATGCAGGACTACAGAAATAAACACAAAAATAGCTACCACAACCATGAGAAAAATGAAGTACAGCAGCACAGTAAGCCCAAGTATTCATCAAGCAACAAATTGTACTTAATATATGCAGGACTACAGAAATAAACACAAAAATAGCTACCACAACCATGAGAAAAATGAAGTACAGCAGCACAGTAAGCCCAAGTATTCATCAAGCAACAAATTTTACTTAATATATGCAGGACTACAGAAATAAACACAAAAATAGCTACCACAACCATGAGAAAAATGAAGTACAGCAGCACAGTAGGCCCAAGTATTCATCAAACAACAAATTTTACTTAATATATGCAGTACTAGAGAAATATAAACACAAAAATAGCTACCACAACCATGAGAAAAATGAAGTACAGCAGCACAGTAGGCCCAAGTATTCATCAAGCAACAAATTTTACTTAATATATGCAGGACTACAGAAATAAACACAAAAATAGCTACCACAACCATGAGAAAAATGAAGTACAGCAGCACAGTAGGCCCAAGTATTCATCAAACAACAAATTTTACTTAATATATGCAGTACTAGAGAAATATAAACACAAAAATAGCTACTACAACCATGAGAAAAATGAAGTACAGCAGCACAGTAGGCCCAAGTATTCATCAAGCAACAAATGTAACTTAATATATGCAGGACTACAGAAATAAACACAAAAATGGCTACCACAGACGGAATCCAGGCCAAAAAAAAGTGGTGAAAATACAATGACCTGGATAAATGAGAACGTCATACATACAGAGAAAATCCATGATTGGTTGGCGTTTGTATGATGAGCCACAATTGGCTAAGGTTAGGGCTAAACCTTACGGGCTGGCCAATCAGAGGCAAGATAAGGCGGGTCATCAAAGCAAGTAAGCAAAATCACGTCACATGACGAGGGAGTTGGAGACACACTTCAAGCTGACTACCCCACCTAGTACCAACCTCGTCATGTCCGTTGTGTCCTGAGCAAGACACTTCACCCTTGCTCCTGATGGGTGCTGGTTAGCGCCTTGCATGGCAGCTCCCTCCATCAGTGTGTGAATGTGTGTGTGAATGGGTAAATGTGGAAGTAGTGTCAAAGCGCTTTGAGTACCTTGAAGGTAGAAAAGCGCTATACAAGTACAACCCATTTATCATTACTAAAAAAAAAAAAACATACTTGAAAATGTGAGGAATTCTCTTCTACAGATTAGATTTTTCCTTTAGTGATGATGACGTGTAGAAAACCCACAACAATGCGTGTCCTTGGCCATATTTAGACAAACGTATGCCTTTAGAGGAAAAAAATGCCCCAAATCTTAGTTTTTAATTTTACTCTGTAAACTAAAGTCATAACTGCTCTTTTCATCGAAGACCTGGAACACACATTGAGGTGAGTTGAGTTCATGAGAAGTTTTACTGCATGTAACCATTAGCAACTGTTCCCAAACACACAAGTCATTGTTTTTTTTTGTCAAGATATAGATGCTGTTTTTTTTTACAGTAGGTAGAGAAAATTAATGACATGGGGGTGGGACCCAAACTCACATGCTGTCGGAAGATTTTTACAGCTAAAAATGATTTTGATGAATATTTCCTGAGTTAAAATGACTGGATCTCAGTTTGATGAGTTAAAAATAGAATGAAGAACATTCAGTACTGTTTACTTGTTGACATATTGGTTCAAAAGCTGAAATCACCCCATAACTATACATTATGGCACTTGCTAAAAAGAGATTTTTTTAAGTTACATCTTATTACTGACACATATTTTTTCAAATACAATTACAAGATCTTCATATTGAAGTTCGTTCAGCTCTTGTTTACTACCGTAAAACACTATTTTGTCAAGTCTTATATTGAAGTTTGGGGGTGATTTAGAGCGAGTGCTATTCTGATTGGGTGGAAGTATAGCCCTTCCTCCAATTTACCTGAAATTATCGAGTTAGTTTTCATACCTGCCAACTTTTGAAATCAGAAAAACCTAGTAGCCAGGGTCCAGGGGCCGCAGGCCCCGGTAGGTCCAGGACAAAGTCCTGGTGGGGGGTTCAGGGGGGCCGACGCAAAATGATTATTAGCATTCAGACAGATTAAAATGTTGCTAAAATCATCACTTTTCTATCAGTCACAGTGACTTTTCAAAACAAAAATATTACAGCAAAAATCATATGGGTTGATTGACATGTTTATTCTGTAAGCTAACTTCAATAGTTTGAAATTATTTTGACAGTTAATGCCAGTTATCCTGTCAACCTTTCACAAGACTTCAATTTGTTAATTGAAAGTATAAACAGTATAAACACTTTTTACAGTAAACAAATGGTAAAACAGTACTAAACAATTCCATTATAAAAAAAAAGGTGTCATTAACTTTCTGTCCAAGCTTGTATAATCTACTGCCTTGTTCAATTGTAAAAAATATTCTGTGCCTAAAATTCACATTTCTATCACAATTATCATACTGTAAACATGGTAAGCTAACTTCATTAAAATTAATAGTCCTGTCAATAGCATGGAATTACAATTCAAATGTAGTTTTTTTGTAAGCCTTTCAAAAGAATTCAAAATATGAAAAATTAATGAAAATTAATTTAAGCCATCAGACACTTGAAAAGTGGCACATCACATCTCTAATGTAATCATTTTAACTTTTCAACAGAAATAGCACTGCAAAAATATTAAGGACATACTTCTGTATTTTGGTAGTTATGCTGTCAACATTTAACAAGATTTCTTCAACTTGGACTTGAAACACTTTTAACAGTATAAGAGTACTAAACAATTCCAATAGATAACATTGGTGTCATTACCTTTTTGTGGCTAAAATCCAAATTTATTCTAGTCCAGTGCGATTGGAAGTCCATGCTCAATTATTGCCTCCGTAAATAAAACTTCGGCATTTATCACATCCAAAGAATCTGTTTGGGCGACGAAAAACGTTGAAAGTTTTCCACTTGTATCGCTAGCAACGGCATTAGACTTGTGTTTTTTTGTCCCAACGTGGTCTTTTACATCGCTAATTCCTCCGTGTCCGATCGAAAAATCTTGTCTGCACAAGGTGCAATTCGCGTAGTTTTCACCCTTTTTGGAACGGATAATTATTCCCGGATAGGCTTTTGAATATTCTTCACGGAATGACTGCAGTTTTCTTTTCGGTTTAAGACTCGTTTGCGATTTTTCTCCGGCTGATTCCATGATCGTTCGCTCGTTTGGAAACAATGGCAACAGGTGC
The DNA here is from genome assembly GCF_033978685.3 of Nerophis lumbriciformis. Lineage (NCBI taxonomy): Eukaryota > Metazoa > Chordata > Actinopteri > Syngnathiformes > Syngnathidae > Nerophis > Nerophis lumbriciformis. Next base: position 47,365,486 of record NC_084555.2, on the reverse strand, counting down.
CTCGTGCTTGGCAGCGGTGCTATAAATAGCCCCGCGCAAGGCATTCGGAATGGCTCGATAGGAAGTTATGGGAAGCAGTGTCGATTGTCATTGTTGTTACGCGATTTCGTGAATAAAACTTAAAAAAAATTTTTTTTTTTTAATTAATGAAAAACCGTATTTTTTATCACTGCAACCGTAACCCGGAATAGGTTGATGAAAACCGTACTAATTACGGGAAAACCGGAGTAGTTGGCAGGTATGAGTTTTTGAATCTAACTGACCCTACTAGAGCCCAACATGTACACGACTAATACAAGGGAAGTTATCTGCTGTACAAAGAATGTACTGACAGGGCCAATTTAATACGAAAACAAGTTATTTTTTATTGTTACATGAGTTGATTAGAAAACGATTACAGAGATGGTTTCAATGAATACAGTAAATACAACAAAAAAAAAGAGACTGGTCCTAAAAAAATGACACCAATGTGTAACCGGACAAGCTCAGTTACACATTCCAACCCCTGGCTGCAGAAGATTATATACACGCACTGATCATGACTAATAGTCATTATCTACACAGTTCATGTTTTCTACGTATTTAACATTAAACAGTAAGCATATGTCGGAATATACGGATTCACTCATATGATCCTAACAGGGTCTAATTCTGTTATTATATATATATATATATATATATATATATATATATATATATATATATATATATATATATGTAGGGCAGGGTGAAAGGTCACACATCCTGTGTTAGAACAGGATGTGCATTTAAAAGAAGTATCAACAGGGACCAAATAATAATATACAGATAAATGATTGCTACTCTTTACGGTGGACTTTTTTTTCACCGAATGTCAGTTTAACTGTGTTAAAGGTAAGTGTGTGATGTGTTCCTGGGAAAGTATTTGAACACTTTTATGTGAACATATTCTTATCCCAAGTTATCTTTAATTTTTCACTGTGAAATCTATTCAAAAACAATATATTTAAATATATTTATTTGACCTAAAAACAACTTAATTGGGTTTTGTAATACATAACATTAAATGGGCCGGCTGAATCCGCACTGAAGTGCTTCGTGGGGCTGATCTTGACCTTGGAGAAGCCCTGCAGTAGACCATTAGGGACTCTGCAGGAGTCCATTCAAAGACTTCCAAAAAAGAAGTTATTCTCCTGTGTGTGTCCTCATGTGTCTTTGCAGATTACGTTTGTCAGTGTAACTTTTATTACACACTGAACAACTGAAAGGTTTTTCACCTGTGTGTGTTCTCATGTGTCGAGCCAAATAAGGGTTTTTAACAAAGCTTTTGGCACAAACCGAACAACTATAGAGGTTTTCTCCTGTGTGTATTCTCATGTGTAATTGCATATCGCTTTTTATTGAGAATTTCTTTTTGCAAACTGAACAACTGAAAGGTCTTTCTCCTGTGTGTGTTCTCATGTGTATCTGCATATCGCGTTGGTTGGAGAATCTTTTGACACACACTGAGCAACTGAAATGTTTCTCTCCTGTGTGCGTCAGCATATGGCGTGCCAAACTACAGTTTCTAACAAAGCTTTTGGCACAAACGGAACACATATAGGGTTTATTTCCTGTGTGTGTTCTCATATGTATTTGCATACTTCTTTTGTCATAAAACCTTTCAACACACACTGAACAACTGACAGGTTTTTCTCCTGTGTGTTTTCTCATGTGTATTTGCATATTACCTTTGTCATAAAACCTTTTACCACACATTGAGCAACTGAAAGGTTGTTCTCCCGTATGTTTTCTCATGTGCGTTTGCATATTACTTTTGTTAGAGAACCTTTTCCTGCAAAGTAAACAACTGAAAAGTTTTTCCCCTTTGTGTGTTCTCATGTGTATTTGCATATTGTTTTTTTTAGCAAATGTTTTACTACAAACTGAACAACTGAAAGGCCTTTCTCCTGTGTGCGTCTTAATGTGTTGCTTCAGATGAGAGCTTTTAAAAAAGCGTTTTGCACAAACTGAACAACTGTGAGGTCTTTCTCCCGTGTGCGTCCGCATGTGTTGCTTCAGGTGAGAGCTTTTAAAAAAGCGTTTTGCACAAACTGAACAAACAAAGGATTTTTCTCTTGTATGTGTTTTCACGTGCGATTTCATATTTACATCAGAGTCCGACGTTGTGTCGTCACTATCTGATGATAGTGGGGCTATGAGGTTGTCTACTTCATGGTCTTCAGTCTTCACAGAGACAACAGTTTGTTGAGACTTGGTGAGATCAGCCTTCTCCCGCCCAAGAAAACACTCTTCCTCCTGAGTGATCCTGAGTTCCGGCTCTTCTTCTTTAATGTGGGGGGGTTGCCTCAAAGTGGAGCCCCCTTCTAATGACTGAGGGGGATTTTTTTCTTGATGACCAATCAGCTGCTGGAAATCTGCAGAACAAGTAAGACTTATTGTCAAATATGATGATGGTTCAGCAAGTTTGTATTAAAAAAAGTTGAAACTTAGGAAGTTTTTTTATTTGTCCTCATGCTGAGAAGTTCAACAGATTTTACTCTTCCATTCCCAATGTTGAATAATATATTATCATAAAGGAAGTTTTCATTTAAACTCAGCTATATTGTTTGCTTTAGTGGCAAGGGAGCTGGACCAATGATAGTCACACACACACTAGGTGTGGTGAAATTTGTCCTCTGCTTTGACCCTTGTTCACCCCCTGGGAGGTGAGGTGAGCAGTGGGCAGCAGTGGTGCCACGCCCGGGAATAATTTTTGGTGATTTAACCCCCAATTTCAACCCTTGATGCTGAGTGCCAAGCAGGGAGGTAATGGGTCCCATTCTTATAGTCTTTGGTATGACTCGGCCGGGGTTTGAACTCACAACCTACTAGAGATGCGCGGATAGGCAATTATTTCATCCGCAACCGCATCACAAAAGTCGTCAACCATCCGCATCCACCCGAACCAACATTTTATCAAAACCACACCCGCCCGCCATCCGCCAGTTGTTATATATCTAATATAGACGATGCAAGCATATTAGTGAGGTTATAAAGCTTTTGCCTGTTAAAGAAAGGAGACTGATCCAATGCAGCAGAGACTGCGTGCAACGTATTAATATATCTTGGCCACGCATTAGTGGCTAAGATATATTAATGCATGATAATATTATTTATCATTATTATAATATTATTGTCATTTCCATTAAGAAAGTGTTGACTATTGTTGCCAATGCCCTCAGATCAGGAGTGCGTTCCTCACACTTTGTGTGCGCAGTTGCAGAAAGCAGAACGAGGCTTTTAAGAAGTTAAAACAATGTTTTAGAAAGACTAGGCCTATATTTTCGTTAGGTAAAAAAAATGTTCTGAATTTATTTCAATGAATATTAACTTGTTAACGTTATAATGCTCAAATAGGGACGAGGGCGGGGTGCACAGTGAAGCAGTGAACAATTTCGCGACAAAGATGAACCTTTATTGATTGATCTGCAGCCATGACAAAATATCAGACAATCTCCATTGTCAACGACAGGCAGGAAAATAAAGATAAACACATAGCCTATGTTGTAGGCATAGGCATATACGTTTTTAAGTTGAAATAAAAAAATAAATAAAAAATGTGCCTCATAAGCCTTAGGCTGTCAATCACACACACAAACTTAAATTATACAATAACATATGTATGTCATCTCTATTTAAACAAAAATAAATTAAATAAATAATAATAATAAATTACCTGCAACTTATTGGCCAAAGCAAATAGCTGAAGGGGGAAATCAAACCCATCAGACTGCACTTTATCATCAAACTTGAATTATAATGAAAATAGACGGTCGCGACAAACAAAGCAGGCTAAATAGCCTTACATTGTCACCAATCGGAGATGCGCTTCACTTGAAAGCGAGGCCAAATAATTAACACACAGTAGTATATCTCGAATAGAAAAAAAAACACAATAAACAACGCAATTGCCTTAATTCCTTTGCATTGTAGTGCGCCCAAACAACACGTAACCATCAAAATTATTTAGCTGACCGAACTCAATATAGGTTAGACATGGGCTTATCTGGTATAGCCTATAGGTAACGTAGACTAATTCGTTTAACATATCCAACCGTATGTCTACTTACTTTTTTTTTTGTTAGCACTATGCAGGAATAAAATGGCATCTACAGTGCCAGGATTCATGCGAGAGCGCCTGGCCTCTAAAATGCGCCCTGCTGCGCTGAAGGAGCGCTCACTTGCGCCACTTGTTGCTGGGACGCGGTGCCTGATTAATAATTGACTGTTTCAAAGAGTGCTGCTCGTTTTTCGTATGTGGGTAAAAACATTTAACTATGTATATATATTTCCGAATTGGTTCAACCGCCAACCGCCCGCATCTATTTAAAATCTATTTTTACCCGCCCGACCCGCGGTTTATCCGCGGACTCCGCGGTTGTGTCCGCAAACCGCGCATCTCTACAACCTACCGATCTCAGGGCGGACACTCTAACCCAGTGGTTCTTAACCTGGGTTCGATGGAACCCTAGGGGTTCGGTGAGTCAGGCTAAGGGGTTCGGCGGAGGTCAAGACACACCCGACTCATCGTGTAAATAAAAACTTCTCCCTATCGGCGTATTACGGATACAACAACAGCAGAAGTCAGACTGATTTGCAGGTGTGTAATTTGTTGTGAGTTTATGCACTGTTTTGGCTTTGTTCTTTGAACAAGGTGATGTTCATGCACGGTTCATTTTGTGCACAAGTATAAAAAACATGGTAACACTTTAGTATGGGGAACATATTCACCATTAATTAGTTGCTTATTAACATGCAAATTAGTAACATATTGGCTCTTAACTAGTCATTATTAAGTACTTATTACTGCCTTATTCGGCATGGCCTTGTTATAACCCTAACCCTCTAACCCTGACCCGAACCCTCTAACCCTAACCAAATAACTCTAAATTAAGTCTTTGTTACTTAGAATATGTTCCCCTAGTGTCAAAAAAACTCCAAATTATGTCTGTTACTTAGAATATGTTCCCCATACTAAAGTGTTACCAAAAACATATCGTTGTCTTGAATTTGAAAAAAAAAAAAAAAACATTTTATTTTTCACTAAAGAAGGGTTCGGTGAATGCGCATATGAAACTGGTGGGGTTCAGTACCTCCAACAAGGTTAAGAACCACTGCTCTAACCACTAGGCCACTGAGTAGGTGGCCTAGTGGTTCATGGAGGTTCAGATTCCCTAAAAATAACAATTTTCATTTTTCCCCGCACATTAACCGCTTGTGTTGTCAAATAGACTTTTCTTTTAGACAACAAACTGCTTTCTAATGTATCCTCATGTAGGGATGTGTAGTATTGTGTACCATTCACATTTGAACCAATATGGTACCAATTTCCGGTACTTGGGAATCGATACCGATACTCAACGGTACTAATAACTGTTAATTTTTTGATAATAAAAAGTTATTTCTTAATGTAACATTTAAAAATTAACTGATGATAACTGTGCTGTTCAGTCGTTATATCTTGTTTTCTTATAACATTTGAGTCTTATTTACAATGCAGTTGCACTTCCAAGACTTTAGATGGCAGTACATTGAAGGTTACCTCTGGTATGTTGTCCAATTAGGAAGTTGCTTTTTCCATAAGGCTGAATGTGTTATGTTGTGCCCTACAAAGTATTTATATTGTAAGTGCTGTGCTTATTACACACCAACTTTTTGATCGTAATATTTAACCTACCGTATTTTCCGGACAATAGGGCGCACAGGATTATAAGGCGCACTGCAGATGAATGGTCTATTTTCGATCTTTTTTCATATATAAGGTGCACCGGATTATAGGGCACAATAAAGGAGTCATATATTTTTATTTTTTTTCTAAATGTAAAACACTTCCTTGTGGTCTACATAACATGTAATGGTGGTTCTTTGGTCAAAATGTTGCATAGATGATGTTTTGCAGATCATCTTCAAGCCGCTTTCTGACAGTCGCTTCCGGACACGCCGTTTTGTGGGCGGTCTTATTTACGTGGCTCACCTTCCACAGCGTTTTCTCCCCGTCATCTTTGTTGTAGCGGTGTAGCGTGCAAGGACGGGAGTGGAAGAAGTGTGAAAAGATGGAGCTAACTGTTTTAATGACATTCAGACTTTACTTAAATCAATAACGGAGCAGCATCTCCTCATCCGGTAACAACACCGGAAATGTGTCCCGTGAAAAAAGGTCCGACCGGAACTCTCTAATAACTAAAGTTCCTTGGGTGAATAATGTAAACTCACTACACCGGTATGTTTTAGCGCTTTCATAGCGATTTTTTATTTATTTATTTTTTTTTTTTATTAAATCAACATAGAAAAAAACACACGATACACTTTCAACTAGTGCATCAACCCAAAAAAAAAAACCTCCCTCCCCCATTCACACTCACACACACCCACTCACACAAAAGGGGTTGTTTCTTTCTGCCATCAATACTCTGGTTCCCACAACATGGACAACACTTGTGCAAGGGACACAGTCCCTGAAGCACACTTGATTGTTTGTGCTGCTGGTCCACTAACATTTTCATTTAATTACTTTTTTTTTTTTTTTCTTTCTTCTCCCCTATGTAATTATTTTTATATTGTTTACTTTCCCTTTTATCCAAGAAAATATTTATTTATCTTATCTATAAAAAAAATTAAAAAAAAGGAAAGAAGGACCTTATCTTCACCAGACCCGGTTGTAAATGAAATTAGCTTCGTTTAAAGGTTGTTGTTTTTTTTTAAACCAGGTCCAGTCCAGACAATGTCCAAGTCGGGTCCAGCAACACACACCTTCATTCATGTACACTGAGAAAATAAAATAAAACAAAACAAAACAAAACAAAAAAACAGAAAATTTTGGAACACAACAGATTGCATATAATCTATAAACAAAATTACATTTTCAAAACAAAAACAAAAACAAAAAAAAACAAAAAAATGTATGTACAGTCCATCTTATGTTCAGGTCACTAAAAATTAGGGAATACAACAACAGATAGCATATAATCTATAAACATAATTACACTTTCAACATAAGCCTTTGAGGACTTCCCATCTTTTTTTATGTTTTATGGCATCATTATCGTCATAGCGAGTTTACTGACAGATATAAGTAAGAACTAGAGATGTCCGATAATATCGGACTGCCGAAATTATCGGCCGATAAATGCTTTAAAATGTAATATCGGAAATTATCGGTTTCAAAAAGTAAAATTTATGACTTTTTAAAACGCCGCTGTGTACACGGACGTAGGGAGAAGTACAGAGCAGTGGCGTCTACCAGTCATACTTGCCAACCCTCCCGATTTTCCCGGGAGACTCCCGACTTTCAGTGCCCCTCCCGACAATCTCCCGGGGCAACCATTCTCCCGAATTTCTCCCGATTTCCACCCAGACAACAATATTGGGGGCGTGCCTTAAAGGCACTGCATTTGCGTGCCGGCCCAATCACATAATATCTACGGCTTTTCACACACACAAGTGAATGCAATTCATACTTGGTCAACAGCCATGCAGGTCACACTGAGGGTGGCCGTATTAACACTGTTACAAATATGCGCCACACTGTGAACCCACACCAAACAAGAATGACAAACACATTTCGGGAGAACATCCGCACCGTAACACAACATAAACACAACAGAACAAATACCCAGAACCCCTTGCAGCACTAACTCTTCCGGGACGCTACAATGTACACCCCCGCTATCCCCTAACTCTCCCCCCCCAACCCCGCCCACCTCAACCTCCTCATGCTCATGTCCCAAATTCCAAGCTGCTGTTTTGAGGCATGTTAAAAAAAATAATGCACTTTGTGACTTCAATAACAAATATGGCAGAGTGCCATATTGGAATTTTTTTTCCATAACTTGAGTTGATTTATTTTAGAAAACCTTGTTACATTGTTTAATGCATCCAGCGGGGCATCACAACAAAATTAGGCATAATAATGTGTTAATTCCACGACTGCATATATCGGTATCGGTTGATATCGGAAACGGTAATTAAGAGTTGGACAATATCGGAATATCGGATATCGACAAAAAAGCCATTATCAGACATCTCTAGTAAGAACTTTACATTACTTTATATTAGAAATGGCAACAGCGGAGGATGAATGTCCCATAACAAGAAGATAGAGGAAAAAAAAGAAGCTTATCGACTACAAAGGCCCGCGCAAATTTTCAGGACTTATGCAGATCCCAAATACAAATCAGCAGGTACCAGAAGGTAAGAAAAGTTGCTTTTGCATAATATTGCGAAAAAAAACACAAGATAATATGTCTTACCTTATACACACACCATAATAATACTCGTATGTTGAAGCACAGAACAATCCATCAAGCGGTGCGGCTTCATAGCTTACCAAAGTCGTACTAAAACATTTTGATAGACTTTTGAGCGCCGATATTTTCAATGGAACATATAAAATGTTGGTGTTTACTTGAATCATATTGCAGTCTACACGTATCTCTTATGTTTGACTGCCATCTACTAGTCACACTTATCATTACACCATGTATCAAATAAAATTGCTTCAAGGTCGCTAAGCAAAACCAGAATTATTCCGGATAATAGGCGCACCGGGTTATAAAGCGCACTGTCGAGTTTTGAGGGAAAAAAAGGATTTTAAATGCGCCTTATAGTCCAAAAAATACAGTAGTTGTAGTTTTTATTACCAAATTTGGAGGTGTTGAAATCGCCATTTAAAATCGCTAATGCTAATAGTAGCCTGTCTATGGCAAACCCAATGCAAATTAGCATGAAGCGAGTGCATTTTGGAAGAGTGGGGCCTTACTTCATTTTTCTACCACGCACACTGGCTTTGTTGGTGTTAAAAGTTGCAACATTACTCAGAGGGAGTTTGGCTGAGTCCTGCTTGAGTGATTCCTTACGTGAGCCGGTGTTTAGTCTGCGACCAGACTTGACGTCACGTGCAACAAAGGTATCAAAATACGGCACCGTTTGATTTGAAATGCATCGATACCTGGTAGTACTGACAGATTTTGGTCGGTGCCTATAGAAGTACTGAATTCGGGACTCATTCCTACTCATGTGACTTGAACAACATTGTCATTACGGCCCCAAGCTCCTAAATCATTACACTTGAACGTTTACAATCACAACCACACTGCTAAACCATGACGATTCCATTTTCCATTTCATTCATTACTATCAAGGAAAAAAACAATCAACATAACATTAAAGTAAATTCTGAATACAAAGGAGCAGAAAAAAGTTAAAAATGTGTAACATCTGCCCCATATTCACACAACTACAGCATTTGTCGTTCAATGTAGGAACTACAAGGCCATATTTTCACTTCACAACAACATAAACATAACTTAATTTTACTCAAATCATCATATATTTTCATCATTATGATTTCCAATTTTTTTAAATACTGAAAGAGTTTTACATGGTTTTGTTCCAAGTTTGCTCCATAAACTAACACCTGTGATTGAAATCATTCTTTCCATTGTTGTTTTTCGAAAACTAGATAAAAAATAAATAAAAAGTCTAGTTCCTTTTAGGTTATGATTACTTTTTATTTTTACGAATCTGTCTTAAATGTTGTTTGGTATATTTTTTGTCTATGTGCTTTATACATGATTTTTAGGATAGTATTATACTCTGCCAGTTCATACAATTTCATTAAGTTGAACTGTCTGAATATTGAGTTTGTGGGTTCCCTGTATGTATTTCCAGTAACGATACTTACGACTCTCTTCAGTAAAAGGAAGATTGGATTTAAATATGTTTTAAAGGCACTGCCTCACAATCCAACACAGTATGTCAGATATGGAAAAAATCAGTGAATTATACAAAATGTACAATGCTTTTTGATGTAGAAATCTGTTCACCTCGTGTAAAATAGCAATAGTTTTAGTGATTTCCATTAAAAAAATGTTGTCAATCATAACACCCAAAATCCTAATCTCTTTTGTTCTTTGAATCTTTACTGATACAAAAGATTTTGTAAATGTTTATTCACATACCTTAATTGTTTCCAAACGTGCCCGTCACATGCGAGTAAAACGGATGATCATCAAACAAGTCATCGTAATGGACCCACCAGCTGCGGAAGCCAGCTCTCCAATCAGCTAAACAGACCCAATAACTCCACGGTGACAATAAGAGAATTTACGAAATTGAAACGATACAAAAATAATGCTATTGTAAGTTGATAATACTAACAGACACTTGTGAACACGACGCTAACTTGATAGCACGTACAAATATGCACGAAAACACTCCTGTCACACATGGAACGGTTTAGTAAATATAAATAGTTTTAGTTACATTGCAAAACTTATTAACATTACTTGGGAGTGATGAATGAAGAATTATTTCGAGCAGAACCGCTATGGATGGTTATACTTCCGGTTCAAAGCAATAAAAAGGAAGTACATTTTCAACCCGTAGCAAATGCAGTGCGCAAACTTGTCCAGAAGATGGTGCCATAGCACACACAATAACACACCTCTGTAGTGTCTCTGTAGGTGTTTTAAGAAAACTATTTGTTGAATACAAAACAATATGGCCGTTAGCGAAGAAAAACCCATGAATTACAAGCTTCAGGGTGCAAAGTGTGTGGAAAAAAGCAGCGTCTTACAGTCTGGAAAATACGGTAAACAATTTGGAAACCATAGTAATATTATTGACTTACATGAGAAACAGTATTGGTCCAGGGGATTAATCCTGTGGTACTTCACAACTAATATTATGTAAGGCCGATTTCCTATTGTTAACATGTTCCACGAACATGTTTTCTGTCCTTTAAGTCAGTGGTCCCCAACCTTTTTTTTAGCTGCGGACCGGTCAACGCTTGAAAATTTGTCCCACGAACCGGGGGTGGGGTGGGTTTTTTTTTTTTTTTATAAAACAATACAATCATGTGTGCTTACGGACTGTATCCCTGCAGACTGTATTGATCTATATTGATATATAATGTATAAATTGTGTTTTTTATGTTGATTTAATTTAAAAAAAAATAAATAATAATAATATTTTTTTTTTTTAATTTCTTGTTGGGGACCACTGCTTTAAGTAACTTCTAACCCATTCATGAGCCACTCCACTTAATCCATATTTCTAGTTTGTCAAATAATAATTTATAATCGAGCGTATCAAACGCTTTTTGAAGATCTACAAAAATACTTTGCAAACATTGTTTTTTATTTAATGCAGTTAACATTTCCTCCGCTATTATTGCTGTTGCAGTTGAGTGAATAGGACAGAACCCATATTGACTATTGCTTAAAATATTTGATTTATTACCGTATTTTTCGGACTATAAGTCGCTCCGGAGTATAAGTCGCACCGGCCGAAAATGCATAATAAAGAAGGAAAAAAACATATATAAGTCGCACTGGAGTATAAGTCGCATTTTTTGGGGAAATTTATTTGATAAAACCCAACACCAAGAATAGACATTTGAAAGGCAATTTAAAATAAATAAAGAATAGTGAACAACATGCTGAATAAGTGTACGTTATATGAGGCATAAATAACCAACTGAGAACGTGCCTGGTATGTTAACGTAACATATTATGGTAAGAGTCATTCAAATAACTATAACATATAGAACATGCTATACGTTTACCAAACAATCTGTCACTCCTAATCGCTAAATCCCATGAAATCTTATACGTCTAGTCTCTTACGTGAATGAGCTAAATAATATTATTTGATATTTTACGCTAATGTGTTAATAATTTCACACATAAGTCGCACCCCCAGCCAAACTATGAAAAGAACTGCGACTTATAGTCCAAAAAATACGGTAGTTAATTTGTTTAACTTAATAGCAAACAATTTCTCTCAGATCTTTGAGAAGTGTGGCAGCAGTGATATTGGTTTGTTAATGGAGTACTCATGCTTGTTTTTGCCTTCCCATGTTAGCAGTTTTCATATGATCTGGTAATACTCAGTGGCCTAGTGGTTAGAGTGTCCGCCCTGAGATCGGTAGGTTGTGAGTTCAAACCCCGGCCGAGTCATACCAAAGACTATAAAAATGGGACCCATTGCCTCCCTGCTTGGCACTCAGTATCAAGGGTTGGAATTGGGGGTTAAATCACCAAAATGATTCCCGGGCGCGGCCACTGCTGCTGCCCACTGCTCCCCTCACCTCCCAGGGGGTGATCAAGGGTGATGGGTCAAATGCAGAGAATAATTTCGCCACACCTAGTGTGTGTGTGACAATCATTGGTACTTTAACTTTTTTAACTTTTAACTTTTAAGAACAAAGATTCAATTAAATCAACTTGCAAACGACTCCTTTGCGGACACTATCAAGTATAGAATTATATTTGGAAATACATGACCCACTACTTGTTCCACCAGGCGGTTGAGTTGGCTTAGTAATTATATTGAAAATTGCTTAATTCTTCCACAATTTTTGTGGTTCATTTAAAAAATATTTAACTCTCTAATGTAAGCTCTGAATTGTCGCACTCTCCATTGTCAAATATACCAACATTGCTCATTGAGCTCTTATGTTACATGAATGTAGAGCTGAAAAGCAAGTATATCTCCACCTTCACCTATAACAATGGTCCCTGGATGAAAATCTGTTACAAACTTTACATTAGATTATATATAAATGTTGTGCTTACTTGGACTGTGATGAAGCTGTGAGGACTCAGGTGGTTTGTCTTCATGGTCTTCAGTCTTCACAGAGACAACAGTCAGTGGAAACTTGCTAAGATCAGCCTCCTCCTGCCCAAGAAGACACTCTTCCTCCTGAGTGATCCAGAGCTCGTCATCTTCATTTTTAATGTGGGGGGACTGCTGGACGTCTGTTGGGTAAATCCAAAACCCAATACCAGTGAAGTTGGCACATTGTGTAAATTGTAAATTAGAACAGAATACAATGATTTGCAAATCCTTTTCAACCTTTATTCAATTGGATGGACTGCAAAGACAAGATACTTAACGTTCAAACTGGTAAACTTTGTTATTTTTTGCAAACATTAGCTCATTTAGAATTTAATGTCTGCAAGTTGATGAATGTTCATCAAACAGTTATTTGGAACATCTCACAGGTGAACAGGCTAATTGGGAACAGGCAGGTGCCATGATTGGGTATAAAAGCAGCTTCCATGAAACGCTCAGTCATTCACAAACAAGGATGGGGCGAGGGTCACCACTTTGTCAACAAACTGAGCAAATTGTCGAACAGTTTAAGAACAACATTTCTCAACAAGCTATCGCAAGGAATTCAGGGATTTCACCATCTACTAGAGATGCGCGGATAGGCAATTTATTTCATCCGCAACCGCGTCAGAAAGTCGTCAACCATCCGCCATCCACCCGATGTAACGTTTGATCAGAACTGCACCCGCCGGCCATCCGCCCGTTGTTATATATCTAATATTAATTAAAAAAAAAAAAAAAGGGTGAAAACTACGCGAATTGCACCTTGTGCAGACAAGATTTTTCGATCGGACACGGAGGAATTAGCGATGTAAAAGACCACGTTGGGACAAAAAAACACAAGTCTAATGCCGTTGCTAGCGATACAAGTGGAAAACTTTCAACGTTTTTCGTCGCCCAAACAGTTTCTTTGGATGTGATAAATGCCGAAGTTTTATTTACGGAGGCAATAATTGAGCATGGACTTCCAATCGCACTGGCTGATCACATGGGACAGTTAATAATGTAATGCAACCTTTAAAAATCATTACGCGGTGATCGCGATCCCAAAAATAAACTTTTCTTGCATGATAATGTCCAGAAAAAAATTGCTTTATATTACTATAGAGTCCTTTTAACGAATGAGTTTGATGGTTTATCACAAACCTTAAATGAAATTCCATGGCCACCGTCCTGCTCTCTATATCAACCAGGGTGAGCCCCACCCCTTTCGTGAGCGCACTGCGAAAGCGGACGAGGCGGGGTGTCGGTGCGGTGGGCGCGGTAGTGACCCTGGACGTGCGTCGGGCCCTTCTCGCGGATCGCCTCAGCTACGGCTCCCGGTGGGGCCCTCTCGGGGGAAGGGGCCTCGGTCCCGGACCCCGGCGAGGCGTCCCTTCTCCGCTCCGTAAAAGTGTCCATCTCTTTTATTTTTTTTTCTTCTGTTGTGGCATATGCAGCAGGTGCCTGCTCGTTTTTCGTATGTGGGTAACAACATTAACTATGTATATATATTTCCGAATTGGTTTAACTGCCACCCGCAAAAAAAATAAAAAAATAAAAAAAATATCTAATTAATCCGCCCGACCCGACCCGCGAGCGGATAAAATCTTATTGTTTTTAATTTCATCCGCCCGATCCGCGGATAATCCGCGGACTCCGCGGTTGTGTCCGCAAACCGCGCATCTCTACCATCTACGGTACGTAATATCATCAAAAGGTTCAGAGAATCTGGAGAAATCACTGCACGTAAGCGGCAAGGCCCGTGACCTTCGATCCCTCAGGCGGTACTGCATCAAAAACCGACATCAGTGTGTAAAGGATATCACCACACGGGCTCAGGAACACTTCAGAAAACCACTGTCAGTGACTACAGTTTGTCGCTACATCTGTAAGTGCAAGTTAAAACTCTAGTAGGGCTGCAACTAACGATTAATTTGATAATCGATTAATCTGTCGATTATTACTTCAATTAATCGATTAATAATCGGATAAAAGAGACAAACTACATTTCTATCCTTTCCAGTATTTTATTGGGAAAAAAAACAGCATACTGGCGCCATGTTCTTTCAACTTGCCAAATAAAACAAGGAAAATGTTACAAAAATGCACACTTTTGACACCTCTGCTATAGATAATAAAAAATTAAATATGATAAATCTATGGATAAAAAGCAGAGCCTGACGACGCATGCGCGTTTAACACAACTCTCTCGCTCTGTCTGTCTCTCCCCCTCCCTCACCAATGCTGCTGCGCGCACAATTTGTTTTGTTTTTATCCTTCTTAACCCTGAACGTACATTGAAAATACACGCAACCATAACTCAAAATGACGGACATTTGAGGCATTTAAGAAACACCGCCCGGACAGCCCCGCAAAAGAGGACATGTCCGGTGAACGTATGGTCAGTCTATCCTAGCCCGGTCGCTGCTAGCATTAATCTATAGATTAATCGAATAAATAATCTATAGATTAACCGATTAATCGAAGAAAAAAAAATCTATAGATTAATCGATAGAAAAATAATCGTTAGCTGCAGCCTTACACGCAACTCTAACTCAAAATGCCGGACATTTGAGGCATTTAGGAAACACCGCCCTGACAGTTCCGCAAAAGAGGACATGTCCGTTGAAAAGAGGACGTATGGTCAGGACCTCGCGATCGGTTTCACCGGACATGTCCTCTTTTGCTAGCATGCTAGCAGCTAACGGGCTAGGATAGACTGACCATACGTCCTCTTTTCACCGGACATGTCCTCTTTTGCGGAGTTTCTTCAATGCCTCAAATGTCCGGCATTTTGAGTATTGTTTACACAACGTGCAGTGCGCTACTTAATTTGTCCGTGTGGAAACTTGTTCGGTACACCTCCGCACCGAACCGAAAACCCCGTACTGAAACGGTTCAATACAAATACACGTACCGTTACACCCCTATTATTTTGATTATTGTTTCTCAACGGTTTGTAAATGTTGCAGTTTATAAATAAAGGTTTAAAAAAAATTTAAAAAAATAAAATAAAAGTAGCCTCAGCGCATGCGCATAGCATAGATCCAACGAATCGATGACTAAATTAATCGCCAACTATTTTTATAATCGATTTTAATCAATTAGTTGTTGCAGCCCTAAACTCTACTATGCGAAACGAAAGCCATGTATCAACAACACCCAGGAACGCCGCTGGCTTCGCTAGGCCCGAGCTCATCTAAGATGGACCGATGCAAAGTGGGAAAGTGTTCTTGTGGTATGACGAGTCCACATTTCAAATTGTTTTTGGAAACTGTGGACCAAAAAGGAAAGGAACCATCCGGACTGTTAAGGCGCAAAGTTCAAAAGGCAGCATTTGTGATGGTATGGGGGGGGGTGTATTAGTGCCCAAGGCACCATTAATGCTGAAAGGTACATACAGGTTTTGGAGCAACGTATGTTGCCATCCAAGCAACGTCTGGACTACAGGTTAAAACAGGCGGTTGAGTTGGGTCAGTAATTATATTGAATATTGCTTAATTCTTCCACAACTTTTGTGGTTCATTTAAAAATGTTTACCTCTCTAATGTAAGCTCTGAATTGTCGCACTCTCCATTGTCAAATATACCAACATTGCGCATTGAGCTCTTATGTTACATGAATGTAGAGCTGAAAAGCAAGTATATCTCCACCTTTACCTATAACAGTGGTCACCTGGATGAAAATCTGTTACAAACATCGTATTAGATGATATATGGAGGTTCTGCTTACTTGGACTGTGATGAAGCCGTGAGGACTCAGGTGGTCTGTCTTCATAGTCTTCAGTCCTCACAGAGACAACAGTCAGTGGAAACTTGGTAAGATCAGCCTCCTCCTGCCCAAGAAGACACTCTTCCTCCTGAGTGGTCCAGAGTCCCTCCTTTTCCTCTTTAATGTGGGAGGACTGCTGGACATCTGTTGGTAAATAAGTAAATAGGATTAAGAGAGAATATAAATAGTTTTTGACTGACAATGTTAACACAATGAGATGATTTGTGTTGTGTTAAAAGTCTGTAGCTAAACACATGAAAATCCATCCATTTTCTACCGCTTGTCCCTTACGGGGTGGCAGGGGGTGCTGGAGCCTATCCCAGCTGCACACGGGCGGAAGGCGGGGTACACCCTGGACAAGTCTCCACCTCATCGCAGGGCCAACACAGACAGACAGACAACATTCACACTCACATTCACACACTAGGGCCAATTTAGTGTTGCCAATCAACCTATCCCCAGGTGCATGTCTTTGGAGGTGGGAGGAAGCCGGAGTACCCGGAGGGAACCCACGCAGTCACGGGGAGAACATGCAAACTCCACACAGAAAGATCCCGAGCCCAGGATCGACCTTCGTATTGTCAGGCACACGTACTAACCCCTGTTCCACCGTGCTGCCAACACATCCATCCATTTTCTACCGCTTGTCCCTTATGAAAATATAATTTACTATTTGGTGTTTTTATGGAGTATCCATGGATCCATCCATTTTCTAGAGTTTATTCCCTTTGGGGTGGCGGGGGGTGCTGGAGCCTATCTCAGCTACAATCGGGCGGAAGGCGGGGTACACCCTGGACAAGTCGCCACCTCATCGCAGGGCCAACACAGATAGACAGACAACATTCACACTCACATTCATACACTAGGGCCAATTTAGTGTTGCCAATCAACTTATCCCCAGGTGCATGTCTTTGGAGGTGGGAGGAAGCCGGAGTACCCGGAGGGAACCCACGCAGAGGGGAGAACATGCAAGCTCCACACAGAAAGATCCCGAGCCCAGGATCGACCTTCGTATTGTCAGGCACACGTACTAACCCCTGTTCCACCGTGCTGCCAACACATCCATCCATTTTCTACCGCTTGTCCCTTATGAAAATATAATTTACTATTTGGTGTTTTTATGGAGTATCCATCGATCCATCCATTTTCTAGAGTTTATTCCCTTTGGGGTGGCGGGGGGTGCTGGAGCCTATCTCAGCTACAATCGGGCGGAAGGCGGGGTACACCCTGGACAAGTCGCCACCTCATCGCAGGGCCAACACAGATAGACAGACAACATTCACACTCACATTCATACACTAGGGCCAATTTAGTGTTGCCAATCAACTTATCCCCAGGTGCATGTCTTTGGAGGTGGGAGGAAGCCGGAGTACCCGGAGGGAACCCACGCAGAGGGGAGAACATGCAAGCTCCACACAGAAAGATCCCGAGCCCAGGATCGACCTTCGTATTGTCAGGCACACGTACTAACCCCTGTTCCACCGTGCTGCCAACACATCCATCCATTTTCTACCGCTTGTCCCTTATGAAAATATAATTTACTATTTGGTGTTTTTATGGAGTATCCATCGATCCATCCATTTTCTAGAGTTTATTCCCTTTGGGGTGGCGGGGGGTGCTGGAGCCTATCTCAGCTACAATCGGGCGGAAGGCGGGGTACACCCTGGACAAGTCGCCACCTCATCGCAGGGCCAACACAGATAGACAGACAACATTCACACTCACATTCACACACTAGGGCCAATTTAGTGTTGCCAATCAACTTATCCCCAGGTGCATGTCTTTGGAGGTGGGAGGAAGCCGGAGTACCCGGAGGGAACCCACGCAGTCACGGGGAGGACATGCAAACTCCACACAGAAAGATCCCGAGCCCGGGATTGAACCCAGGACTACTCAGGACCTTCGTATTTTGAGGCACATGCACTAACCCGTTTCACCGTGCTGCCCTTTGTGGAGTATCTCCATCAACAATTCCTCTTTAGAGCACAGCTCCCGCATTCACTTGGAGACAATCCACGGCATGCTGAAAGTAAGTTAGTCACCTTAATGTTCTTTTAATAATTTAAGTGTAGACTACACTGCAAAAGCTGAAATCTAAGTAAGATTGAATACCTCAAATAAGGGTGATGTTTGCTTATTTTCTGTCTGATAAGATAATTCTTCTCACTAAGCAGATTTTATGTTAGTCTTTTACTTGTTTTAAGTGTTTTGGTCCTAATTTATCTCAGTAAGATATTACAGCTTGTAGCTGAGATTTGATGATAGTTGCAAAGCTGTGTCATCAACACTCACAAGTATAAAACTACTTTTTCAAAGTAAGAATTTCTTATTTCAAACATGAAATAAAAAATCATGACTTTGACATAATTGTGTCTCATAATTAAAACTGATGACAGCCAAATGGACTTTGCTGTTTTATTTTCAATGAAACAATAGAACATAAGTACTCATATAGTAATACAGTTGGCACAGTACAGCAAACTGACAGTTAATATTTAAACATTTAACATGTGATATTTCAAACAATTTTGAACACAAATAGTTCATGCACATTCAGATAAATTCTTCAAAATTAAAATTAAAAAAATGTGGACGGGGCTGGGCTGTGTGTATATATATATATATATATATATATATATATATATATATATATATATATATATATATATATATATACAGGGGCGCCGCTAGGGATTTTGGGCCCCATGAAAAGAATCTTTACAGGGCCCCCAACACAGTGTCATTATTTTTTCTGTATTATAATTTCATCATCATTAGGGGCCTCTCTGGGCCCCCCTCCATCATGGGCCCCTAGAATCCGTCTCCTTTACCCCCCCTTTTCGGCGCCCCTGTATATATATATATATATATATATATATATATATATATATATATATATATATATATATATATGTTCCTTGCGCACATATTTACTGAAAGAGCACGCACTTGGCGCGATGATGTCATGTTATCGATGGGAAAATGCAAGAAATGTAATGCCGAGCGCATATCATTATGTCAAGATAATGGCACTAGCATTTACTTAATTTAAGAATATTTTTCAAAATATTGAGAAAAAAGGTCTCATATTTGTTTTTTCTATCAAGAAAAGTGCACCTAATATTAATGAGAAAATACTTATTTTAAGGTATTTTTGGGTTCATTTAGGTTAGCTAATTTTACTTGTTTTGGAAAGTCTTGACAAGCCAAATTTTCTTGTTCTATTGGCAGATAATTTTGCTTAGTTCAAGTAAAATAACCCTAACTTGTATTTTTGTTTTTGTTTTTGAACACTGACTTTTTGCAGTGTACTTTGGTTGTTGAAAGATGATTGACAATAAATGTTTACTTTCACTCGTTGATGCATGTAGGTCAGAATCAGGACGTAAAATTAGTCATGAAACTATGAATTATATTAATTAAAATGTAAAATATATTAGGTGACTGTGTGAGTTTTGTGTACACATGTTGATACATATTGTTACAAACAGAGGAACATCAACTTGTCATAAATATAACTATCTCCTTTTCATGAACAACATCAAAACAAAGCATCATCCTCAAAAGACAATTCACCTTTCTATAGACAATCTATTTAGGAATAGTGTTCATAATCAAATAAAAAGAGTAAAAAGTAAACAAACCTGTTCTATGTAACACAACTTGAAGTTTCTTGTGAACATCGTCCAGCAGTTGATGTTGTGGCTCCTTCTCCTCTGTTGTTGGAGAAAGTTCCTCCTCGTACTCTGCTATCGATCTTTCGCACATTTTCACACAATCACAACACTTTACACTCACATCTGATCTCTGCTTAGCGACGTGTTGATAACTTCTGCGTCTCTTTGTTAGCAGCTAACAAGCTAAGCTACAAGCAAAGCTAGAATGAGGAGCTTTAAAGTGCGCTCAGACTAATGCATCCGGATGGAAACAATTATTAACGATGTTTACTCTATTAAAACGATTAAGAAGACAAAACAATAATGCCCACGTTTAGGCCTTCTCCGCAAACTCCATCTTGCTACGTCTTCGTTCTTTTCGATTACCCGCTGACCAGCATTTTAGGCATTTCGCGCTTTCCACGGGTTCTTAACGAGATGCTCCTCGTTCGGTCTTGTGATATCTTGTTTAATCAACTCAGTACCAGAAAAGGGCCTTCAGTTTTTAATGCCGATGGCGCGGAACCATCCCGACACTTCCAATGTGTCTGTTTAACGGATACTTCTTCTTCTTTCTCTTCTTCTGTTTTGGTTTAATGGCGGTTGGCAAGCAACCTTCTAGTGTGCATTACTGCCACCTTTTGAAATGGAGTATGAACCTAGGTGGAACCATAGACATCTTCTAAGGGTACGCAGCATCGACCGCTACTGCCGACTGGCGCTGACGAGACGCGCGGCCGCCATCTTGGAGTGGTGATCCGCGCCACTCAGTGCAATTCATTTGGCAGGAGCAATGAACTGTCAGCGCATTTAATTCATCTTACCTCACTAAATACCACTGATTTTCACACGCTTTTTTGTCATACGTGTAGCTATGATAAAGGACACATGTTTTGGCGTGTTTTATTATTCATAGTGGTAGAGGACAGAGTAAAACAACTTGCACTGAGCCTAGTCTATAAAATTTGCTACACCTCCCTGATACCGAAGTACAGGGCCGGCCCGTGGCATAGGCCGTATAGGCAAATGCTAAGGGCGCCGTCCATCAGGGGGCGCCACGCCAGTGCCACAAATGTTGGAGAAAAAAAAAAAAAAAGTTGGTACTATTATTTCTAAATACAAAAAATAATCCCACGTTAATTAAAATGCAAAGTAAAGCCTATATAATAGAAATATTATTTGTTACAACATTACGCCCCCCCCCCCCCCCCCCGCACGGTGCGCCCTCTCCCTTCCCGTATCATGACTCTTTTTGGACATCACCACATCAAAAAATCAACACAAGATGTCAAAACGGCCAAAACTGTCAGGTGCCCAGGGAAGAAAAAAGAGAAAAGAAGAGGAGGAGAAACGAGAAAAAGACAAGAGGTAGCAGGTAGGTAACGTTAGCCTACATGAAATTATTTGTCTGTTACAGAATGTGATAGTAACCTGGCTTTTTAGCATTAAGCTAATGTTACATGATTCGGCAATTGCTAATCAATAAATAGCTAGTTCTGTTTTAACGTCGGGTTAATATTGTGGAGGGGGCTAAATTGGTATGGAAAATAATAATGTAACGTTAGGTAATTACAGTACTCCCACCTTACATTTCTCAGGGACATTTGTATTAGATC
This sequence comes from Nerophis lumbriciformis, assembly GCF_033978685.3. NCBI lineage: Eukaryota > Metazoa > Chordata > Actinopteri > Syngnathiformes > Syngnathidae > Nerophis > Nerophis lumbriciformis. The sequence goes on along the minus strand of NC_084555.2, from coordinate 47,343,822 downwards.
TTTTAAGCAGGTGTTTTTTGTTTACATTGTTATTGCCTTCTGGTTAGCTAATGTTTGCCCTGCAGGTAATAGTCACTTTTCCACCCCTTTATATATTAGGTATAGTTGTAAGCCTAGTTGTTAAAGTGCACATCATTAATGTAAATTAAGCAATATGTATGTAAAAAATATTGTATTTCATATATTCATTTTTTATTTTTTGCATTCATTTATTTATTCATATTTTTTTTATCTTGTTAACTATTCTGATTGTTAATTTGCTTTCTTTAAGTAAAAAAAAGGTCAAAGACAAAGCTATTCGGTTTCTTGTGCGTATATACACTTCACTGCCGATGTGGGGGGGCGCCACCTAAAATCTTGCCTAGGGCGCCAGATTGGTTAGGGCCGGGCCTGCCGAAGTACATGTCAAACTACTTCCATAACGTAAATCAGTGGTTCTCAAATGGGGGTACGCGTACCCCTGGGGGTACTTGAAGGTATGCCAAGGGGTACGTGAGATTTTTTTTAAATATTCTAAAAATAGCAACAATTCAAAAATCCTTTATAAATATATTTATTGAATAATACTTCAACAAAATATGAATCTAAGTTCATAAACTGAACATCAAATCAAGTAGGCTATTCCATTCGTTACCATAAACCCAGAGTTTCCCCCATGCCATGATGGTTTGACCCTCACTAAAATGTCTGTCAGAAAGAACTGTGAAAAGAAATGCAACAATGCAATATTCAGTGTTGACAGCTAGCTTTTTTGTGGACATGTTACATAAATATTGATGTTAAAGAATAATTTTTTTGTGAAGAAATGTTTAGAATTAAGTTCATGAATCCAGATGGATCTCTATTACAATCCCCAAAGAGGGCACTTTAAGTTGATGATTACTTCTATGTGTAGAAATCTTTATTTATAATTGAATCACTTGTTTATTTTTCAACAAGTTTTTAGTTATTTGTATATCTTTTTTTTCAAATAGTTCAAGAAAGACCACTACAAATGAGCAATATTTTGCACTGTTATACAATTTAATAAATCAGTAACTGATGACAAAGTGCTGTATTTTACTTCTGTATCTCTTTTTTTCAACCAAAAATGTTTTGCTCCTATTAGGGTGTACTTGAATTAAAAAAATGTTCACAGGAGGTACATCACTGAAAAAAGGATGAGAACCACTGCCATAATCACAAAACCAGGGGGAGCTCCACTAACCACGTTAAACCCAGATTCCCATCTAACAAAGGTCTTAACTTATTCTCCTCCTATGCCATATCAATGTGGAATACACTCCCAACAGGTGTAAAAGAAAGTGCATCTCTATCCTCCT
>NC_084555.2:47285000-47337500 GCF_033978685.3 Nerophis lumbriciformis | reverse complement strand
CTTCTTTCTGGGTTGTGGGGAAAAGCGTTGTAAAAGTTTTCCACAATTCTAGTGGGTGGAGCAGCCCCATGCTGCACAACAGGGCATTTATACACATCGAAAAATTAACGAAGAAGCGCCGCAAACACATAACATCAGCTCAAAGTTAGTAGCAGTAATGGCGCCCTGTAGTCAGTTTTGACCAATCATTGAGTAGATTGCTTAGTAGCCGAGCTGTCCATACTCTCTTTATACACGGCATGTATTAATTTCTGCAGGAAAAGCGCAGAACTCTCAGCTTTCTGAAAGATTTGCACTCTGTTACAATATTTTATTTAATGCCACTGTATTCAGTAACAGTGGAAGAGAAAGTCGAACTAAGATAAGAATAACCGTACTAAGCACTGAAAGTGGGAAATAAATAAAATGTTTGGATGTAATAAGAGATGATGAAATGAACTGGAAATATATAAAAATATACAACACACGGTGGCAATAAATATTTCCACAATGGATTAAACAAAATAAGCACTGGAGAAACAAATCACTATTGCACGCCAGTATTACCATATCTGAGTTATTGTGTGGAAATATGGGAGAAATAAGATTACATTCACTAACAGTGTTACAAAAAAGATCAGTTAGAATAATACATATTGTCGGATACAGAAAACATTCAAACCCTTTTTTTATTGAATCCAAAACATTGAAACTCAGTGATTTTGGTGCATTTTACAAACAGCTAAAATGAAGTGCAACGCAAACTATAACCTACTATACCTAAGATTTTACAACAATTCTTCTCAATAAAATCCTTGGAGAGAAAACTAATTGAAAACATTTCCATGCACGTACGACACTTAAGACCTTTAGCATATCACTATGTGGAATTAATTTCTGGAATGGATTAAGCAAATAACTCAAACAATGTACTAACATGATCAATCAATCAATCAATGTTTATTTATATAGCCCTAAATCACAAGTGTCTCAAAGGGCTGCACAAGCCACAACGACATCCTCGGTACAGAGCCCACATAAGGGCAAGGAAAACTCACCCCAGTGGGATGTCGATGTGAATGACTATGAGAAACCCTGGAGAGGACCGCATATGTGGGTAATCCCCCCACCCCAGGGGAGACCGAAAGCAATGGATGTCGAGTGGGTCTGACATAATATTGTGAAAGTCCAGTCCATAGTGGATCTGACATATTAGTGAAAGTCCAGTCCACAGTGGATCTAACATAATAGTGAGAATCCAGTCCATAGTGGGGCCAGCAGGAGACCATCCCGAGTGGAGACGGGTCAGCAGCGCAGAGATGTCTCCAATCAATGCACAGGCGAGCGGTCCACCCCGGCTCCTGACTCTGGACAGCCAGCACTTCCTCCATGGCCACCGGACCTGTGTGTCTCCACCTCCACAATGGAGAGGGGGGCAGAGGAGAAAGAAAAGAAAAGAAACGGCAGATCAACTGGTCTAAAAAGGGGGTCTATTTAAAGGCTAGAGTATACAAATGAGTTTTAAGATGGGACTTAAATGCTTCTACTGAGGTAGCATCTCTAACTGTTACCGGGAGGGCATTCCATAGTACTGGAGCCCGAATAGAAAACGTTCTATACAGACTTTTTTTGGGCTCTGGGAATCACTAATAAGCTGGAGTTCTTTGAACGCAGATTTCTTTGATGCCTAACACAATGAGGAAGAATTATGATAATCGTCTTGAACTTATTGGAAAAAGGTCATACTCAACTATTTATTACTGGAAAAAAATAACTGTTGTATATCTTTGGGTTGATGAGGCTGTAATGGAAATACCGAAATCCTGTAAGAAAAATGCGACAGTGTTTTTTTGTTTTGTTTATTTAGTAAATATAAAGCTTACTGAGGATTTCATTGCAACAATGTCAGTACTTATGTGAGACCAACTACAAAATGTGAGTATGACAATAATTACTGGGAAGCCATAGTTTAAACAATACTATACAATCACACCCAAATGCAACACCTTTTGTTTTATAATATGCAACTCTATTTTGTTGTGTAAAACATATGAGAACTGTAGAGCTTTCCGAGGGATAATCCCGTGAAAAAGGACTCGCCACCGTTCAATTTGCACTGTTATTACAGGACTTTTTGCAGATGATGTGGTCCTGATGGCTTCATCTGGCCAAGATCTTCAGCTCAAAGCGACTGGGATGGGAATCAGCACCTCCAAGTCCGAGTCCATGGTCCTCGCCCGGAAAAGGGTGGAGTGCCATCTCCGGGTTGGGGAGGAGATCTTGCCACAAGTGGAAGAGTTGAAGTACCTCGGAGTCTTGTTCACGAGTGAGGGAAGAGTGGATCGTGAGATCGACAGGCGGATCGGTGCGGCGTCTTCAGTAATGCGGACGCTGTATCGATCCGTTGTGGTGAAGAAGGAGCTGAGCCGGAAGGCAAAGCTCTCAATTTACCGGTCGATCTACGTTCTCATCCTCACCTATGGTCATGAGCTTTGGGTTATGACAGAAAGGACAAGCGGCCGAAATGAGTTTCCTCCTTTAGAGATAGGGTGAGGAGCTCTGTCATCCGGGAGGAGCTCAGAGTAAAGCCGCTGCTCCTCCACATTGAGAGGAGCCAGATGAGGTGGTTCGGGCATCTGCTCAGGATGCCACACGTCCGACCGGCAGGAGGCCACGGGGAAGACCCAGGACACGTTGGGAATACTATGTCTCCCGGCTGCCCTGGGAACGCCTCGGGATCCCCCGGGAGGAGCTGGACAAAATGGCTGGGGAGAGGGAAGTCTGGGCTTCTCTGCTTAGGCTGCTGCCCCCCGCGACCCGACCTCGGGTAAGCGGAAGAAAATGGATGGATGGATGGATGGATACACCTGAAAATCAGGTGTATTATACATTTCTTTAAGCGACAGCAGTGTGCAGCTGCATTTTACCACATCAGGCCGTAAGACTCTTGAACGCATCATAATTATCCCCTCAACTCCCCCCAAAATGGATTAACTCACTGGAATATAAAGACAATATAATATACATCCATAAACCTGGATACATATGTATCTGTACAGTAATCTATTTATTTATATCTGCACCTTATTGCTTTTTTTATCCTGCACTACCATGAGCTAATGCAACACAATTTTGTTCTTATCTGTACTGTAAAGTTCAAATTTGAATGACAATAAAAAGGAAGTCCAAGTCTAAGTCTAAGTCTAATTTAATAGTGGACCGTCACATTACAAACCAGTAAGAGTATGTTGTTCTGCCCCACTGTAAACTTAAACCACAATACTAACAATAACCATTGATTGTGTGGCTGGTGTTCATTTTTCCCAGGTGTATTTGAAGTAAACATGTCCAAACTAAATTATCTGGGCACAATTGAACTTTAGTTAAAGTAAAACAGCAGGTTGAAGCTGTGTTTAGCGATATTAATATGAATTAATATTGTATAACACGACTCACGAGTTATAATTGAAAAAAAAAAATAGGACCTACTTGAATGAATGTGGGTCATGTGACGAATGGCGCCATTTTGTCTTCAAAAGTCCATCAACAGGTGCACTTCGCCTTCATCAAACATGGAAGACGACAACCAACCCAACGCCGTCATTTGCAACTTCTGCGGGAAAGCTTTCACGCTACCCGGTAGGATGTTTACAGAATTACAATAAGTACAACAAGTATATAACAGTAACGATAAGAGCTTTGTCTTTATTTTGCCGCTCGCTAGCTCCGAGTAGCAGTGTTTAGCTAGCGGCAATAAGTGGTATTACAACTCCACGTTGTCTCAAACACGGTTACATTCAACGTATTTGTTGTTTGAGCGATGTTTAAAAGCAACATAATTCAAGGTATATTTACTAAGAGTCGGGAAATGTTGGTTTTACCACCTTTCAATCAGTCACATCCAACTTTGGTTAACCAATGTGTAATGTTATTGATTAAATCAGGGGTGCTCACACTTTTTCTGCAGGCGATCGAGCTACTTTTCAATTGATCAAGTCGTGGGGATCTACCTCATTCATATATATAATTTATATTTACTTATTTATGAAATATATGTTTTTGTTAACAAGTTAAAGGTGCTTAATGATAATACAAGCATGTTTAACACCTATAGTTAATATTGTTAATAAATTAAAGGTGTTTAATGAAAATACAAGTTTGTTTAATACATATAGTTAATATTGTTAACAAGTTAAAGGTGATTAATGATAATACAAGCATGTTTAACACATATAGTTAATATTGTTAAGTTTAAGGTGTTTAAAGATAATGCAAACATGTTTAACACATATAGTTAATATTGTTAACAAGTTAAAGATGTTTAGTGATAATGCAAGCATGTTTAACACATATAGTTAATATTGTTAATACATTAAAGGTGTTTAATGATAATACAAGAATGTTTAACACAGTTAATATTGTTAACAAGTTAAAGGTGTTTAAAGATAATACAAGCATGTTTAACACTTATAGTTAATATTGGTAATAAGTTAAAGGTGTTTAAAGATAATACAAGCATGTTTAACACATATAGTTAATATTGTTAATAAGTTAAAGGTGTTTAAAGATAATGCAAGCATGTTTAACACATATAGTTAATATTGTTAATACATTAAAGGTGTTTAATGATAATACAAGAATGTTTAACACAGTTAATATTGTTAACAAGTTAAAGGTGTTTAAAGATAATACAAGCATGTTTAACACTTATAGTTAATATTGGTAATAAGTTAAAGGTGTTTAAAGATAATACAAGCACGTTTAACACATATAGTTAATATTGTTAATAAGTTAAAAGTGTTTAGATATAATACAAGCATGTTTAACACATATAGATTCCTTTCTTTCATGAAGACAAGAATATAAGTTGGTGTATTACCTGATTCTGATGACTTGCATTGATTGGAATCAGACAGTAGTGCTGATAAGGTCCGCATTTTTGAATGGAGGAGAAAAAAAGTTCTCCTTTCTGTCCAATACCACATGAAAGTGGTTGGTTTTTGGCATTTTATTTATCCAGCTTCCGTACTCCTTTGTATACACTTTACAAGAAATACATTGTCGGCAAACTCCGTAGCTTGCTAGCTTGTGCACGCCAGCTTTCTGAGATTCTTATTTTGGTAGCGCAGGCAGGATGAAGTAGCGCTTTTATTGTGCAACTGTGCAGTCGGTCTTTGGAGTTTTGACGACAGGTACGGCGCCAGAGTCTGTTGAAATAAAGTGTTTCTCGCCTTCCAGTCGGTAATTTTAATGAGCTGGCAGCAGCCAGCGTCATCTCAGAAGACCCTCGGGTGCCGTGAATGTCAATCAAGTGACGGAAGTGACGTCATAGTGAAGATTTATGATCGCTCATTTTTAGGACTATTTTTTTAATGGCTGGCTGGTGATCGACTGACACACCCTCCGAGATCGACCGGTAGCTCGCGATCAACGTAATGAGGCAAGGTGATCATCAAGTCTTTAAAGGGGAATTGCACTTTTTTTTTGGAATTTTGCCTGTTGTTCAGAATCATAAGAGAGACATGAGGATGGATGTTATTTTCGTAATGCTTTCTAAACATTAAATAAATGCAATCAAACGTTTGCTTACAATGGAGCCTATGGGAGCCGTTCACTTCTGCCCATGAAGCCCCTAAAAACATCCAAACATCTCCATTAGGGTTTTATACATATGATGCAAGTATATATGTAATGTAGCAAGGGGCCCATTAATAACTTAATATTTGTGTATTTCGATTATTTTAAGCATTAATATAAAAAACTTGCTTTTTCCCCCCGTTCATCACGGATTTCCGCTCACTACAAATTTCACGAGAGCAAACAAACATAATAAAACACCACTTACTGTATAAGGTCTGCTGTCATTAGGATGCAGACTGCTGGGCTGTTCATATATTCAATTTAGTTGAAGAATGTCTCATAGTCCTTGCATTGAAACAGGGTGTGGATGTGAGGGGGACCAAGCTTTTTTCGTGTCGCTTTTGCCAGTTCCAGGTTCTGAATGGCTGTCAAAGTGTCACAACTTATTTTTTTGTCATAAAAAAATACAATCATGTGTGCTTACGGACTGTATTACTGCAGACTGTATTGATCTATATTGATATATAATATAGGAACCAGAAATATTAATAACAGAAAGAAACAACCCTTTTGTGCAAATGAGTGTGAATGAGTGTAAATGGGGGAGGGAGTTTTTTTGGGTTGGTGCACTAATTGTAAGTGTATCTTGTGTTTTTTATGTTGATTTAATAAAAAAAAATTAAAAAAATAATAATTTTATTTTTTTATTTCTTGTGCGGCCCGGTACCAATCAATATACGGACTGGTACTGGGCCGCGGCCCGGTGGTTGGGTACCACTGATCTATATGCACGTTTTTTTTAGTTTGTTTTTTTCAAAATAAAGCACAGAGGAACTTTTTATGATATTAAAGATGTTTTTCAAATGTACTACGGCCAATAGTGCGTAACTAATAAACTATATACAATATATCCATTCATACAATATATTATCTTTATTTCATTTGTTTTCATGTAAAAGAAAACTATTTTGAAGGTGTAGTGATATTTATCTTGCAGTGGCTATGTATGTAGTCACTTCTATAAAAAAAAAAAAAAGTGAGCAACAGTACTACGAAGTTAGCACGTGCCTCGCGGATGTGATCGCCGCGTCTAGCTTTCTCGTCAGGTTCCGAACTTCCCCATTTGCATCTCCTTCTTTTTTGTTTAAAGAAAAAATGGCACCGTGATAAAAAAAGTCACAGTTGGAGTTCTATTGCCAGAAGCTAGGCAGATAAAACGAGTTAGATGCTACCAAGCTAAGACAGTCACAGATTAACCTGTGGCAGACTGTTGTTGTGGTCATTCGATGGACTCTATTGATATTTTTTAGACTATTTTTAAATCTCATTTTGATAGATAAAAATGTTGTCATTGTACAATGTATACAAATAAATTGAGGGGTTAGGCTTCCATACAAAAAAATTATTGTCAGGTTCAAACACTGATGACATCTATTAAACAGACAAGAAGCAAGGAATTAAACAGAGACCGAATTCAATTTAGCTCATTGACGAGAAACGTCTGGGCTGTACTCTTTGGACAGTCTTCCACCACGCTCTGACGAAAGGTCGCACGCCTCGTCTTTTATTTGGACTTTCCCTGATTACATGGCAACAGCTGTTTCTAAAGGAAGGGGGGTCGTAAACAGCCGTCGCCTTTGGTTACAAAACAGTTCAAAGAAAAGGTGCCTGGAGGGGGGTCAGGTCCTGCTTCCTCTCCGCTTTGTAGATCTCGGGTCAAGACAAAATCTTTCTGTGGATTACAATAGATCAAAGAAACCGACACCTTCATGTCGCTTCCCATCCTACACAGTGGAGTTTTACAAGACATTTGATTGGTAAATTCAAAGACAGCTTTTGTCTGCTCGCCGGGAACTCATTGAAACACAAAGTTTTGTGATAACTTAGATACAATTATTCTGACAATTATAGCATCCTCCAGCATTTTATCTATGACCTCATGGATTTAACTGCAGGTGGCTTCTGTGTTGTTCTGACCCAATGTTTGTTTGCCCACACATTTAGAAGATGAAGTTGAGGGCAATCTTCCACGTTTGTTGATATGCGGTCACATCTTTTGCACATCCTGCCTGCAGTCCATTGAATCCAGGAACATCGTGAGGTGTCCCGACTGTGAGGTGAGAATGACATTAACCCAAGCATTGCTTGTAGACAACTTTGCTCATGAAATTCTGTCTTTGCAGGTGATATCAAGCCTTCCAGAAGAGGGCGTGTATGGGCTTCAGGAGGACACACGAATTATTGGCCTCATCTACACTATTAAAATGAACAAGACAAGAAGGTGAACTGCTGTTGTCAACATGCAGACAATGATTTGTCTCAACGGTACAGGTTTTTATGTGGGACATGATCTTTGTATATTAAAGCCAGAGGTCCGGTAGGTCAAAGAGTCGCGGAAGAACATTGGTTTCCCCAAACGTTGATGGCAACAACGATGTTAAGCAGGTAAGTTTGGCTTTGGGAGACAGGGTCTACAATTCATGTCTGGCTGTGAATGCTACATGGTAAAATGTATGCAAATGTTCAAATAAGATCTTCTAACACTTCATATTTGATGACTAATGCCAATGGTGAATGTTTTTTTTCAGCCAGCGGACCTTGAGGCAATCGAGAGGGCTGTGGAGCAAGCGTTGGCCATGGCCGCAGAACGTCTGGCCAAGCTGGAGAACCTACACGAGGTAGAATACCCACTTTCACCAGGTTGAGGACTTGAGTAAAAACACTGAGGTGCACTTGTGTTTTGATCTGTGCAGACTTTGACTACAGGCCTTGCTGAGCAGGTGAGGCGAGAGCGAGCGCGACTGGAGATGGAGATCAACCTGGCTGCCGACAAGGCTCTGTACGCTACCCAGAAGTGGTACGACAACGAATGGCATTTTGTAACATGGAGTCAGACGTGTGTTCCAAATCGCGCATATCCACACTTACATGTAGCATTTTGAGTGCATTCCCACTCGGGATGTAACGATAAACCGTAATAATGGTAATCGCGGTAAATCTCATGAGGTTTAGAATTACCATTTTAAATTAAAATGATCAAAAGAAGGTAATTGATAACTGTGTTTTGATAAACTTACGGACGGACTAATACCAGCTTGTTAGCTTAAATGCTAACTTGAAAACAAGAGACATTAACATCTTTCCCCGCTAATATACGACATACCCCAATTTAAACTTGTATAAACACATTACTGTCTGAGCAACTAAGACATACCTGCCAACTACTCCGGTTTTCCCGTAATTAGTACGGTTTTCATCAACCTATTCCGGGTTACGGTTGCAGTGATTAAAAAATACGGTTTTTCATTCATTAAAATCTTTTTATTTTTTTTTAAGTTTTATTCACGAAATCGCGTAACAACAATGACATTCGACCTGCTTCCCGTAACTTCCTATCGAGCCATTCCGCGAGGCTATTTATAGCACCGCTGCCAAGCACGAGGCACCTGTTGTCATTGTTTCGAAACGAGCGAACGATCATGGAATCAGCCGGAGAAAAATCGCATACGAGTCTTAAACCAAAAAGAAAACTGCAGTCATTCCGTGAAGAATATTCAAAAGCCTATCCGGGAATAATTATCCGTTCCAAAAAGGGTGAAAACTACGCGAATTGCACCTCGTGCAGACAAGATTTTTCGATCGGACACGGAGGAATTAGCGATGTAAAAGACCACGTTGGGACAAAAAAACACAAGTCTAATGCCGTTGCTAGCGATACAAGTGGAAAACTTTCGACGTTTTTCGGATTTTAGCCACAAAAAGGTAATGACACCAATGTTATCTATTGGAATTGTTTAGTACTGTTATACTGTTAAAAGTGTTTATACTATTTATGCTTTCAAGTCCAAGTTGAAGAAATCTTGTTAAATGTTGACAGCATAACTACCAAAATACAGAAGTATGTCCTTAATATTTTTGCAGTGCTATTTCTGTTGAAAAGTTAAAATGATTACATTAGAGATGTGATGTGCCACTTTTCAAGTGTCTGATGGCTTAAATTAATTTTCATTCATTTTTCATATTTTGAATTATTTTGAAAGGCTTACAAAAAAACTACATTTGAATTGTAATTCCATGCTATTGACAGGACTATTAATTTTAATGAAGTTAGCTTACCATGTTTACAGTATGATAATTGTGATAGAAATGTGAATTTTAGGCACAGAATATTTTTTACAATTGAACAAGGCAGTAGATTATACAAGCTTGGACAGAAAGTTAATAATGACACCAATTTTTTTTTTAATGGAATTGTTTAGTACTGTTTTACCATTTGTTTACTGTAAAAAGTGTTTATACTGTTTATACTTTCAATTAACAAATTGAAGTCTTGTGAAAGGTTGACAGGATAACTGGCATTAACTGTCAAAATAATTTCAAACTATTGAAGTTAGCTTACAGAATAAACATGTCAATCAACCCATATGATTTTTGCTGTAATATTTTTGTTTTGAAAAGTCACTGTGACTGATAGAAAAGTGATGGTTTTAGCAACATTTTAACCTGTCTGAATGCTAATAATCATTTTGCGTCGGGGGGCGAAGCCTGAACCCCCCACCCTGGACCCTGGCTACTAGGTTTTTCTGATTTCAAAAGTTGGCAGGTATGCTAAGATATTCAATTGTGCACATTAAACCTACAGAGTTATCAAGTTTTACTTCTGCCGAGTTTTACCGCCAGAAATAATAGATTTATTTCGTCACGCACTTTTGATTTAAAAAGGCACCATATTATTAGTCCGACCTCTTAAGATTCTACACCCCCACAAGGTCTTTGAGGTCTGCTGAACAATATTTTCTTGTTGTCCCAAAAACCTAGTTAATGTACAGAGGGGCTTGTGCGTTTTCTGCTGTGGTTTTTTGGACGTCTGCCTCTTCAATTACTTTTTAATCACGTTTTATAACATTTTCCTGTTTTATTTTCTTTTATGTATGTATTATTTTAAGTTAAATATTTATTCCACTATCCTTAGTTTGATCCTGCTTTTAAATGTGTGTTTTTAACTACTGTGCAGCACTTTGTGAAACTTTGTTTTTTGAATTGTTCAATGTAAATAAAGTGAATTGGATCGTACATAAATGTTAAAGTGCTACAGTACAAAGCAATATTTGAAACAATTAAAGCTTAGCCAATAAAACAGATAAAATGCTAAGACTAAAAACACTACCAGTGAAGAATAAAAACAACATAAATCATGCAAAATAGTTGTGTTTTTAGCTCGGTTGGCAGAGTGGTCGTGCCAGCAACTTGAGGGTTCCAGGTTCGATCCCTGCTTCTGCCATCCTAGTCACTGCCGTTGTGTCCTTGGGCAAGACACTTTACCCACCTGCTCCCAGTGCCACCCACACTGGTTTAAAAATGTAACTTAGATATTGGGTTTCACAATGTAAAGCGCTTTGAGTCACTAGAGAAAAGCGCTATATAAATATAATTCACTTCACTTCACTTTTCTGTGTCTATTTATTTTAGTTATTATAATTATTAGGGATCTTTCTGTGTGGAGTTTGCATGTTCTCCCCGTGACTGCGTGGGTTCCCTCCGGGTACTCCGGCTTCCTCCCACCTCCATAGACATGCACCTGGGGATAGGTTGATTGGCAACACTAAATTGGCCCTATGTGTGTGAATGTGAGTGTGAATGTTGTCTGTCCATCTGTGTTGGCCCTGCAATGAGGTGGCGACTTGTCCAGGGTGTACCCCGCCTTCCGCCCGATTGTAGCTGAGATAGGCTCCAGCGCCCCCCGCGACCCCGAAGGGAATAAGCGGTAGCAAATGGATGGATGGATGGAGTTTAAAAATCTTTGGTCAAACGATTACAGTGCATTCAATAGGGGTGTAACGGTACACAAAAATTTCGTTCGGTACGTACCTCGGTTTAGATGTCACGATTTTGTTCATTTTCGGTACAGTAAGAAAACAACAAAATATAAAAATGTTTTTGTTATTTACCAAATTTGTAAACAATGGCTTTATCCTTTTAACATTGGGATCACTTTAATAATTCTGCCCACGTTAATCAATATTAAACTGCCTCAAGTTGTTGCTCAGATTAAATACAATGACAAAACTTTTCTTCTACATATAAAAAGTGCAACATTAAACAGTTTCAAGTCAACTCATCATGCATAATTTATTACAGCATTTGGGAAGCCTGTAGTTGATTTTTATTATGTAAATGTTATATTTTTATCAACATGTGATAGCAGGGACCCTGCCATTCAAAACTAGGTTGCTGCATTTCTAATGATTAATGTAAATATTGCTGAAAAAAATGGTACAATAGCAATAGGAGAGACTATTCATCCCTGAAAACCATGTAGTTCATGTAGGCTTAATGATGCAGTTACATTATTATATCAACTATCAGAGACAGAAACTCTTCATTTAACATAATGTCCTTTTTTGCTGCTTCAACACAGCTCAATCAACACAGAAAAAGGTCAAGTGAAATAACAGACAGACAGGGCTTTGCTATCCGTAACACACACACACACACACACACACACCGCAAAATGAGCTAACGTTACGCTAAAAGCGAATTAGCCTTCACCTCAAGCCGGGACTGCGAGCGAGCTGACCATTGCCATCTTAGCTGTGCAGCGGTAGAGGACAGACTACCTTGAGTGGTTGCAGTTCACAATAAGGAAAGGAAAGGAGGAAGCAATTCATATTGGGATGGTCCTTAAGCGACAGTAAGCAAGCACGAGACTAAAAGTGTGCATCCTCAGGAACTAAGTACACAGTGTTCACAGTATACTTATTGAAGTGGAAGTGTGGGGTTTAAAACAGCTGGAATTCATGTTCACAATCATTTCTAATGTAATAAGTAGTGGTGTTTTTGGTGTCCACAGGCGAGACGTAGAGCTTAGTCAGTTGAACAAACTGGAAGCTCGCTTCTCCAGCAGCCAGGCGGAGGTGTACAGCGTCAAGGAGCAGATCACTTCCCTGGAGAACGCCATGCACAAAGCCAAGAAAGTGTGCTGCGTGCCCTTCTTGAAAGAATACTGTGACTTGGACAAGGTGCGCCATTTTTAATTCATTCTCATGTTTGCTAATCAAATTTGTTCCGGAGTCAAAGGCACACGTCAAACTGTCAATCGAAATGCATGTTTGAGTCTTGTGGAGACAAACAAGGAATCTCAACTCTTTATTGCCCCAATGGCACAACTCTCATACTTACCTCATACTCTCATACTTGATCTGCTGATATGGTCAGAGTGTAGAAGCGTCACCACCATGACGTCATCCCGAATCTATGGAAATTGCCGAAGACATTCAGAGCGGATTACTCAAAATGGCCATCCGAAATTGTTGCATTTTTGTGATGTTTAGACTGTGTTTTCACATACTTTGCAGAATAGAAGTACAATTGGGTATGGTTTAATGCAGACCTGGGCAAATTAAGGCCACATGCGGCCCGTTAAGCTTTTCAATCTGGCCCACCGGACATTCCCAAATAATGTTTTTAGATCTTTCAACTGTAGCTGCCATTATGATATGCAGTGATGTTTTTAAATGACCGTAAGTATTGAACTATACAAAGTATTTCAATGGTTGAAATCTGCACTTTTGTATATACTATACAGTATATACTAGTTACGATGGTAATCTAAGTCACAGCAGCTCAGACGAGGCACCAAGCAGTGTGGGTGGGGAGCGTTTCCACAGAGTGTTTCCAGAGCGGCCAGCCTGAAATGCACGTGTCAGGGAGAGAAGGAGATTTTTACATCAAAGTTCTAAAGCTTAGTGATATATCTGATTGTAGGTGGGGTTTTTTTACCCTTCGCATTCATATTTCGCGGTGTTCGTTGCATTTTTGTTGCGTTTCGCTTGATTGTGAAATATGTCGATCGAGAAGGGGTGTGACGTTCATATGTTGTCAATATTCAGTGTTTTATCGTGCATAGTTAATATTGTAAACCCCACATTCTTTATTTTCATGTACATTCTGGGTGTCTCATTCAGTATAAAAAAAGTAAAATTCCATTCCGTTTTTAAGGCGGTCTGTCATAACGTTTTTAGCATTCAATCAGACATTATTGTTAGGTTTTGTATTAGCGTTCCTAAAAATAGATATACCGGCCCCCAGACACATTATTTTCTCTAAATATGGCCCCCCGAGTCAAAATAATTGCCCAGGCCTGGTTTAATGTATACAATGAAGCACAACTCAGCATAAAAAGTCAACTTGTTTTTTCATTATACATTTATTTTATTAACCCATTCATAAAATCACAAACCATGGCAACTTTTCGAAAAAGCTGTTGCAAAATCAGACATTTTTGTCTGTAAAACATTCTTTTCAAAAAGGCGATAAATCTTGACAGGTTTTGGAGACTCTGCAGGCCCCTGTAGACCACCGGTCCTTCAATACCGAGTGCCTCACCATGAGCTCTGGATTGAGGTTTGTCTCAATAGGACAGTTGGACATTTATGCAACTATAATAATTCTATGCACAAAGATAAAAATAATATTTCTATGTGTTTGGTGTAGTGTTATTTTCAGGTCATTTCATCAGGCTCAGAGCGTGGCCTTGTTAATGAAGATAGAACAGAGCAAGCCAGAGCCGTAGGTCAAACGCACCATTTTAACAACGCATACATTGTTTGTGCTGAACTCTTTTTTTTCTTTTTTTTTTTTTCTTTGTTTGCTTTCAGCCTGCCTGTTATGGTGGCACCACCCTACCAACATGGTGATGTCACCCGGCATGCTGGGGTCTTAACAGGCAGCCAACGCAGTCGGAGCAGACCAAAAAGTCCTCAGAAGCCAACGAGTCCGCCAGGAAGGAGGTCACCGTCCTATCGCCGCTCCTCTCCCAGTCCTGCGTGTCGTAGCAATCTTTTTTGCCGCAGCTCCTCCGCCTCAAGACAGTCCACTCCTGACGTTGTCATTGAGGAGCTTCTAGTAGAGGAGGAACAACATAGTATGTGTACATTTTACTTTGTATCCATCTACTGTACCCATCTTAGTCACTTTTTACTACTTTTTCTCTAGTTGTCCCGCCCACTGGGCCCGAGCTGGCCAATGACAAGCGGAGGGCGCGAAAGAGAGGAAACGTGTTTGACAGTGGGAGAAACGGTAACAATGTGTGGTCGTATAAAGTTGAACAAATTTGTGCAACACTGTTTCCTCTTGATTGAAAATTGAGTTGAATTGAAAATTAAAATAAGCCATAATACCTTTATATACTTACATTTTTTAAATACGAAACATTACATGAACTATAATGGACACGGTGCCAAATGTGCGGCTAGAGATTACAATTTACTGGACAGGCGGTTCGCTTCACAAAAATATTATTTGCGGCGTACGTTTTACGTCGATTTAGCCATATTGTACTGAGCAGCCAGGACAAAGGTAGGGATGTCCTAATCCAGGTTTTTGCACTTCCGATCCGATACCGATATTGTTTTTGCACTTCCGATCCGATACCGATACTGACCGATAATGGCCTATCCGAGCATGAATTAAAGTTTAAAGTTATTTAGCCTACTTAGTTGTCAGAATCATGTTGAAAAGGGTTTTAGTACTCTTGATAACAACTAGCCAGCTGAATTAGGGGAGTTTGAATAATACACAATGGTTGGTAACAAGAAACTGACCTGTTTATTCAAGGATAAACACAAAATAGACAAAATTATACATGACAAACAGAAATGGCATCATTGAAACTAGGGCTGGGCGATATGGCCTTTTTTTAATATTGCGATACACGATATATATCTCGATATTTTGCCTTAGCCTTGAATGAACACTTGATGCATATAATCACATCAGTATGATGATTCTATGTGTTTTGATTGATTGAGACTTTTATTAGTAGATTGCACAGTGAAGTACATATTCCGTACAATTGACCACTAAATGGTAACACCCGAATAAGTTTTTGCAGGGGTCCACTTCAATTGATTCATGATACAGCTATATACTATCAGATATATACTATCATCATAATACAGTCATCACACAAGATAATCACATTGAATTATTTACATTATTTAGAATCCAGGGTGTGGAGGGGGGCGCCGGATGTAAGTGTCAAAAAGACAACTAAAAGAGTTTGATATGAGAATAAATCTAAAGTTAAAATATAGGGTAGAAATGCACCCATTTGCAGGAAATGTAGTCTTGATTTTCAAAATGTTCTTTCAAGGCTTGCATGTCTACATTAAAACATTCTTCTTCATACTGCATTAATATATGCTACTTTTAAACTTTCATGTAGAGAGGGAAATCACAACTAAAAAAAATCGGTGTTCATACGGTGTTGACGTGGAAATGTTTGCCTCGGCGATGGTGTGACGTGTGGCACCGAATGGAGATAAGCGTCTCGACAGACCTTACAATATTTGAACAATGATGACGAAAACTGTTTTCTCTGTCGTGTCCGTGTGTCGAAAATTGTTATGCGCTTATTTTTTTATTTGATTTTGTGCGTGGCATAGATTTGCCGTGCGCAGAGGACGCTTGAGCAGGCGCGCACCTTAGCGGCTGCGCTAGCATCACAGCTAACGTTAGCCATGCTGCTACCTCGCTCTCTGCTGGGAGAGGGCGTATACGTATGTGACAAATGACGTGACAGTATGTGACGTGTGTAAGAAGGTGCGCTCGCTGTCTGTGAGAGGAAAGAGTGAGAAGAGCCTGTCGTGTAATGCCAGCAGCTAAAAGTAACTGCGTTAGAATCCACAGACCTGTGGATGTGCTGAAGGTATGCTGGAAAATGCGGAACGGAGCTTAGGGAACAGCAGAAAAGTGGAATGTATTATTTAAATCAGTGCGTTGGAAAACACGGACCAGAGTTTTTTTTTAAACTGGATCTGATCGGCATTTTCCCATGCCTTGCCGATACGCATTTTTTTGCGAATATCGGCGGCCGATCTGATCCAAATATCGGATCGGGACATCCCTAGACAAAGGCGGATGGACACAATTTTCATATCCTGATCTATGGTTGTCACTGTACCATTTGTCCTCTTCCCTTCAGTCAATCAATTGGTGGTGGTGACACACGTGGTCAATCCTTGTCACTTCTACGTGCAGTACATGGCAGAGAAGTGGGAAAGTGACCGTCTTTCCAGAAAGATCAATAACTTCTGCGCTCGAGACTATAGCATGTTCACCTTCAGTGACAGAGTGGAAAGTGGTGTGTGGGTTTTTTTGTCACTCAGCCTTATTAGTGTATGAGCTACGGTGAGTAACATATATTTGTTTCATTAAAGGCTCTATAATATTTGCAAAGGGCAAAGAAGATCTTTGGTGTCGGGCAAGTGTGCTTGAGGTCTTCCAAATTGGTTGCGAGAAGATGGTGAAAATCTGTCCCGTCTCCCAGCTTGCCAGTGTGCAAGTCTTCTTCATGGACTACGGCTTCACAAAGAACATCAGCGTGGAAAGGTGGGCAAAAACAACACAATGTAGGAAATGTTTTCATGTATAAAATGCAGTAGGGCTGTTCGGATACAATACTGATATTACAGCCTTGATTGTTGACCCGATACGATATCCACAAGAATCCTACTTGTATTAATTTGTAGTGTGGAATGTTAGAAAAGGTTTGATTTGGTGAAATGAGTCAAACAGAGAATTGTGGGCATTAGAAACACTAACCTATGTATTATTAAACGTCTGGAATTAACTTACGCTGTTTTTAAGACTAGGTTCAGGCCCCTTCTACACTAAACCGGCCAAGGTTATCCAGGGTAAATCCCACCTAACCTTATCCTTGTCCTCACACACACAATGGTCGTTTAGGATCCCCTCCGTCCGCTGGCGCAACGCAACCTAGTATGCATGCGCAGAAAATGCGCACGTCATAGTCACCTCCAGTGTTGCTTTGTGTGCAAGTTCTTAAATTAAATGTAACTTATCTGAACAATATCCAGTGTTATAGTATTTCAATTAACTGGAATGCAGTGTGCTGTGGGGCCCTATTGTAGTGAATCACACATGAGCCATCATAAATTAATCAAATCTTTAATAGACATGTAAAAGTTAACAATGTGACAAAGAACATTTGACACAATTAATCTAGGGAACTAGATATCTGGTCAGGACACTTCTCACTCTTTTGCCTTCGCCTTCATTGTCCATTCCTTTTTGGTGACTTTTGAGTCCGCGACATACATGGCGGGTAGGAATGTCCGGTAATGTCTTTTTACCGATATTCCGATATTGTCCAACTCTTTAATTACCGATACCGATATCAAACGATACCGATATCAACCGATATATAAAGTCGTGGAATTAACACATTATTATGCCTAATTTGGACAACCAGTTATGGTGAAGATAAGGTACTTATAAAAAATTTTTATAAAATAAAATAAATAAATTAAAAACATTTTCTTTAATAAAAAAGAAAGTAAAACAATATAAAAACAGTTACCGTATTTTTCGGACTATAAGTCGCAGTTTTTTTCATAGTTTGGCCGGGCTCCATTGCGATTTATATATGTTTTTTTCCTTGTTTATTATGCATTTTCGGCAGGTGCGACTTATACTCCGGTGCGACTTATACTCCGGTGCGACTTATTCTCCGAAAAATACGGTACATAGAAACTAGTAATTAATGAAAATTAGTAAAATTAACTGTTAAAGGTTAGTACTAATAGTGGACCAGCAGCACGCACAATCATGTGTGCTTATGGACTGTATCCCTTACAGACTGTATTGATCTATATTGATATATAATGTAGGAACCAGAATATTAATAACACAAAGAAACAACCCTTTTGTGTAAATGGGGGAGGGAGGTTTTTTGGGTTGGTGCACTAATTGTAAGTGTATCTTGTGTTTTTTCCATCCATCCATCCATTTTCTACCGCTTATTCCCTTTTGGGGTCGCGGGGGGCGCTGGAGCCTATCTCAGCTACAATCGGGCGGAAGGCGGGGTACACCCTGGACAAGTCGCCACCTCATCGCAGGGCCAACACAGATAGACAGACAACATTCACACTCACATTCACACACTAGGGCCAATTTAGTGTTGCCAATCAACCTATCCCCAGGTGCATGTCTTTGGAGGTGGGAGGAAGCCGGAGAACCCGGAGGGAACCCACGCAGTCACGGGGAGGACATGCAAACTCCACACAGAAAGATCCCGAGCCTGGGATTGAACCCAAGACTACTCAGGACCTTCGTATTGTGAGGCAGATGCACTAACCCCTCTGCCACCGTGCTGCCTCTTGTGTTTTTTATGTTGATTTAATAAAGAAACAACAAAAAAAACAAAAAACGATACCGATAATAAAAAAAACGATACCGATAAATTCCGATATTACATTTTAACGCATTTATCGGCCAATAATATCGGCAGGCCGATATTATCGGACATCTCTAATGGCGGACAATAACTGATACAGTCTGCTTTGCCAGTCTAAATGCATTCAATGTTTTCCGTAGTCTTCACTCGACGGCCAGGTAATACAAAGCACACGCTACATTTATTATCACATCCACGGGAGCCCGCATTCTCCTTGTCTCCCCTTCGACAAATGGACGAAGATTTTCGGTAAGTACAATCACAGCTGACCCGGACATTCGAAAGTTCTCTTGCCGTCTGGGATGTGTAGTATCCGAAATAGCTGCAGTCGCGCGATTCCTTCACTTGAGGTATTCATGTGGGATTTCCACAAGCGTCTGTACATGTAGAAGAATGAGAAACACGGGCATGTCTAGATGACTCGCCTCCATCTTTCAATCAATCAATCAATCAATGTTTATTTATATAGCCCTAAATCACAAGTGTCTCAAAGGGCTGCACAAGCCACAACGACATCCTCGGTACAAAGCCCACATAAGGGCATCTTTCCAGTGGTTAGCTCCGGTTGTTATGAAGCTGGCTTTGGCGCGTTTTTTCTGACGTTACTTCCTTTCTGACTTCACTTCTTCTCCGAACTCAGTTTGTAAACGATCAACGAGTCCATACAAAGCTAAGAGCCGGAGATTCAAGAAATACACGGCGCACTTACCGTGTAAAAAATTATCCAAGGAGGGTAACCTTAAACGATTGGTACGGTACTAAACGATGGTTTAGTGTGGCTGACACGATGCTTAGGCTAAATAATTATTTGTTTAAGGGGTTATCTGGCTTAGTGTGGACATAGCCTCAGACTGCAGGTCAAAGTGGCCCAAATCTGATTTTTTCGAAGTCTTATTTTTTTTCCAACTGACTGTTAACTCGGCAGGTAAAATGTGATTTTTATCAGACTTCTGCCTTGGGGTACTTTGTATGTGTAAGTCATACACAATTATAATTATTTGATACCTATTTATGTTGACAAATGTGCTGTTTTACCCTGCAATATTGTTAAATAATTATTACATATGTATAGCTCAGTGGTTCTTAACCTGGGTTCGATCGAACCCTAGGGGTTCGGCGAGTCGGCCTCAGGGGTTCGGCGGAGCCTCCACATCCGACTTATTGTGTAAATAAAAACTTCTCTCTATCAGCGTATTATGGATACCCCCAAACAATGTTCCCTCTAATTTTCCATCTGATATGCAGGTTGTTTGATTGATCGATTGAAACGTTTACTAGCAGATTGCAAAGGAAGAGAATACATTTAATTAAACAGTACAGAGTACACAGTACAGTACATATTCCGTACAATTGACCACTAAATGGTAACACCCGAATACGTTTTTCAACTTGTTTAAGTCGGGATCCACGTTAATCAATTCATGGTAATGTGTGTAAGGTGTGTAATTTGTTGTGAGTTCATGCACTGTGTTGGTTTTGTTCTTTGAACAAGGTGATATTCATGCACGGTTCATTTGTGCACCAGTAAAAAAAACATGACTTTTTCTTGAATTTGAAAAAAAAAAACATTTTATTTTTCACTAAAGAAGGGTTCGGTGAATGCGCATATGAAACTGGTGGGGTTCGGTACCTCCAACAAGGTTAAGAACCACTAACTTTAGCTGGTGTGCTATTGTGTGCTTAGCTGCTGTTTCGCTGCTATCTCGTAGTAGGCTATAGCCTAGTATGTTTACCTTTTATAAATGACTTGACTAAAATAGAAGAAATTGTGTGCTTTTTGGAGGACATTTAGTAGTAGAAACTGGCTTTCCAGCTTTGCACAAGTATACACATGGCAGGACTGCTTGTATCGGACATGATGTCACATATTTCATCTACGTTCTAATCGTGATGAATCGGAGAATCAATAATTTTTCCCACCTCGAATATCAATATTGAATGCGGACAACCGTAATAGTGAATATAAGTATTGAGACACCTAAAAGAAGTGGAAAAACTTGCAAGTTTAATGATTAACAGCAAGCCCTTTTTGCAGGGAGGTGGCGAGCCCAGAGCCCTCCGTTAACAATTTGAATAATCACCTGAGGAAAGTGAACGAGGCTGAGAATGCAGAGTTGAGCCGCTTTTGTCCTCAGGCCATCCGGTGTGCCTTCAAGGACCTTGTCCCCTACAACCTGGTGAGACCACCGCCCTCTGTGGATGACACTAACACATTGTTTACGCGTGTGCGTGTGTGTGCGTGCGTGTTCAGACAAAGGGCTGGAGCCAAGAGGCCCAGGTTGAGTTCTGCAGAATTGTGGGTTCTGCAGCCGTGGAAATGCATCCATTGGGTCAAGACAAAGACTTTCTGCTGGTGGACTTGAAGAAAGCTCCAATGGACCCATGCAGTGACGTTGCTATTTCTGTCCGAGAATACCTGGTGTTTGTGGAAGTGGCCAGGTAAATGACTCATGGCTATTGTCCATGTTTTTGTCCCGTGTGTGAAACATTTCAGTTTGTTTCTGCGGCTGGCAGGTTTTATTGTCCGGTTAAGCCTGGCAGGAGGCCACTCAAGTACTACCCTGCCGTGTATCCCCAAATTCTCACCAAGCACAACGGCGTGGTCTCACACATTAGCAGTCCCGGTGACTTCTACATTCAGCTGGTACTGTACCTGCCATGGACAAACAGGACAATCGCACATGCTTTTCGTCCGACTTGAAGAGTGCGTGTCCTCATTCTCACCAGACCGACAGCATGGAGTCCTTGTTGTTGTTAACCAAGCTGCAGGATTGTTACAATGCTGAAGTGCCAGCTGGAGAAGACCACCTCCTCATTTACTGTCCTGTCATTGGACAGGCTTGTGTGGCCCGTTTTGAAGACACCTTGTGGTACCGAGCTGAGGTCATAGGTGAGGATCTGGCATCACTCGCATCGTCAAATGGGGTCCTATACAAGAGCTGTACATGCAGGCTTTGCCACTCATATGTCTTTGTGTGTTTGTGTGTTAGGTCATCCGGGAGGTAGAAAGGTGGAGGTCTGCTACACTGACTTTGGAAACAAGGCCACAGTGTTGGTTAGTGACTTGAGGAAGATAAAGGATGAGTTCTTCTCCCTGCCAGCCTTGGTAAAAACACAAATGTTCTCTTCGGTGTAAACTCTTCTTCTCGGCCTCCAGTCAGCAAGACGTGTTGTTGTTGTCTTGAAGGCGATCCGCTGCTGCCTGGCAGACGTGCTCCCGCTGTCTGGAGAGACGTGGAGTGACTGCTGCATCAGTCGCTTTGTCAGCCTGGCTCATCACAAACTCTTTGTTGTTGTGGCGACAGGTCTATTGTGTGCTTTTACTTTAATGTATGTGTGTAACAACTGGGTGACAGATCGCTTTCTCCTTGTCTTTTTCCAGAAAAATCCCCTAAAAGCAAACCTCTGCCGGTCAAACTGTATGAGAGCGATGAGACTGACTCAAGCGCCGACATAGCTGAGGTGCTAATTGCAGAGCAGCTAGCCTGTTCCAAAGACGGGTAGGATTCAAATATGAAACACATTTCACCTGCAATCACTTTCCATTGAGGGCGTACTACTGGCTCATTCTACTGGACCTAGGCGCCATTCCTCCCCCTTCTCACTAATTCACTGATTCCGTTTGCTTGTCCGTTTCGGATTGTTAACGATAAAGTGATGCGACCGGATATTTGTTTCGAGAAGTGGCCAGTTCGGCGACAGCTGAGTGTGATTCTGTGCACACACAAGCGCTAGTGATGGGATCGGCAGTTCTTTTGACTGTACTGAATCACTAGAATCAGTTCCTTAAATTGATTCGTTCAAAAAATTTGTTCACCGAATCACTTCTGCAGCAGCAGTTCTGTGGGCAGGTCGGCGAATCATGAGTCAGTCAGTAACAGCTTCCCCAGCGGCAGATCTCGGTGTGTGTCAGTTCGCGAACGACACAAGCCCTCAGCACCCAATGAACGACACGCACAGTGACTGAACGAGAGCCTCAATGTGACGTCCTCCTCCGCGACACAGTCAGTTCTCTGTGTCAGTAGGTTCGCGAGTCCTGTTGTTAAATATGTTTTATTGCACTGAAATGAAAATAAGAAATAAATAAAAGTGGGAAATAAAAAAATAGTAATAGCCTACTAAAATGCTTGCAATCAACAGTTAAATAAATAGGCCTCGTTTGTTTAGTGCAAAAACAAATATTAAATTAAAAAACCCTTAACAAATGCCAACATAAAAACTAAATGTTCTGTAGCAAAGAAAATGTAAACTTAAATATGCAAACAAAAAGAAAATATATACCTTCAAAATAAAACAAATAAATTAAGAGCCAGAAATGCCAACATAAAAACTAAATGTTCTGTAGCCTACGTTTAAAAATATAACAAAGAAAATATTATCCTAAATGTGCAAACAAAAAGAAAATAAATAGGCTACCTTAAATAAAACAAAACAAATATTAAACCAAGTGCCAGAAAAGCCAAGATTAAAACTAAAATTTCTGTAGCTTACATTTAAAAATATAAAAATGGAAATATCAACTTAAATATGCAATAAAAAAGAAAATAAATAGCTTAAATAATATAAAAATCAAGATAAATAATAGCCTATGTATATGTACATACATTAGTTATTATTTTTATTTTAAATCTTCTCAAACAGCCTGCCCTACACTTTACCGCCCTACCCCCTCGCGTCGCTGCTGCTCAGCCTTGCCCTGCCTGCACTGACTTTCTTTCTGTCTCCTCTACTCTCATAACTTTATGTGTTGAGATAATGGGGACGGGGCGCGTGTGTGTGTTTGTTTTCATGTGGCTTGAGTCAACATTAGCCGTTAGCTTGGAGAATGAATGGAGAACGGATGCCAATGGCATGAAACATATCCCCGCGACGGGAGGAGAATCACTCGCGGCATTGGGGCAAGCAGAGCAGAGAGCGAGAGCGTTGTCGTTCACTGAGTGATTCATGTCGTTAATCCGCGGTGAACGAATCGTTCGCTCAGTCCCTCCCCCCGACGTCGAGGGTTCAGTGAGTCACAGAATGCGCCAGTTCCACTCATACCGGCATGGTCGCGGCGGAGCTCAACTGAACTGAGAAAAGAACGAATCAGTTCATGAAGTGATTCGGTTCAGTACGTTCACTCAAAAGATTCGTTCTTTCGAACGAATCATTCGCGAACGACACAACATTAACAAGCGCGCGCACACACACACCGAATGGGCCCATGTACTGTTCGTACGCTCTAAGTGAAATCCCTCCTTCCTGCAGGTTCAAGTCCACCGGCACAGAGAGCCCCGTGAATGACGGGGCCATCTGGGACCCGCCACTTGAGCTGAAGGTGGAAGCCAAGGGTCTGGATGCGTCTGGTGGCGATGCTATGGAATGCTTTGACTTGAAGTCTCAGCTCAGCCTCTCCAAAAGCCTGAGGGACTTGAAGGTCCGAGTGACCCACGTCTCCTCGCCAAGCAGCTTCTACGTCCACCTGGCACAAAGTGACGCTCAGCTCAAGAGGTCTAGAAGTGAAACGCAAATCCAATATTTTTTTTTATTAAGTGAAAGAAATATCTGTATCTGATTACTTTTGTACTATTTTCCAATCTAGCTAAATAACATACAGTAGCAGCAATGCTCACCTGTTGATTTGGCAACTGTTTGATTGCAACGGTGCTAAAATTGGTACAGTTCACATCTCAGGTTTTTGATTGATTGAGAAGTTTATTGACATCTTAAAGAATTGAATCAATGTAATGCTTTAAAAAGGAAAATGGATGGCACAAAAAGCCAAAAGGCTTGTTTCCATTGTGGTCCATTAAATATTCATCACATTTGATACATTCAATAATAAAAGATATATAACCTGTAACATGTATATAAAAAAATACATTAATAAAATAGATAAATTATGTACATATACACAGTATACAGGTCAGGTGATTTGAAAAACAATATATAAACAATTTGGGGGTGGGGGGTATATACACTATGTACATGACTATGCACATGTTGACTCCAAGAGTGTGCAAAACAGAATGAGAAAATATATATATATACACTATAACCACATATAAACCTGTTTGATGCTTCGAAGAGTTGCTGGGGTGCTTTGGTACTCTTTCCAACTTGTAGCAATGGAAAATCCATCAGGAAAATGCTGTGAGTACGATGAAAAACTGTTTGTCTTCCAGGCTGAGTGAGCTTCTAAAGAAGGCGTGTGAGCTTTTGGAGCCTGAAGCGGCAGCGTGGAAGCATGACATGACGTGTGCAGCTCACATTAATGGAGTTTGGGAACGAGGACAGATTTGCTCCGATGTCACGTCCAGCAGCGTTGTGGAGGTTGTATTCAGTTTAGTTGAAAACATAAACTCTCTTACCATCACTCATGAACATGTCTGTTGCCTGGCAACAGGTAAAGCGCTGTGACCACGGCAACAAGGTAAAGTTGGATGTAAACAACCTGCGACCACTGCCGTCCTCATTAGCGGGTTCCTTTGCACTGGAGTGCTCGCTGACTGACATCAGGTAAAACACATTCACACACACACACACACACAGTGAACATTTTCAGATGTTTTTCTACACACTCCCATCAGGCCAGCAGGGGGTCAACTCACCTGGACCGCCACAGCGTGTGACTTCATGTCATACTACCTGATAGGAGCCTCCACTCTCATTACCATCCAGGTCTGAGGAACATCGACTCCAAGACACTTTCATGACGTTTTAGACACCTTCATGTTTCATGTTCATGCTACTCCGTCACACCTTCATGCTACTCCGTGACAATTTGATGCCACACCATGATACCTTTATGCTACTCTCATGCTACTTTCAGACACTCTCATGCTACTTTCAGACACTTATTCCAGCATCTTAAAACAAAGCATTTAGCCGAGCGTGGGAAATGCAACTCTTCGCGAAGAGAAGTGAATTATATTTATATAGCGCTTTTCTCCAGAGACTCAAAGCGCTTTACATAGTGAACGAGACAAACAAGGCGCAACAACAAAAGCTTTCTGTGGTGGAATCATTTACACAAGGTACCATGTATGATTAGTAGGGGTGTAACGGTACGTGTATTTGTATTGAACCATTTCGGTACGGGGGTTTCGGTTCGGTTCGGAGGTTTACCGAACGAGTTTCCACATGGACATATTAAGTAGCGTACCGCACGTTGTGTAAACAATGCACACCGAGGCACAACACACGGCATGCTAGCAGCTAACGGGCTACGATAGACTGACCATACCTCCTCTTTTCATCGGACATGTCCTCTTTTGCGGAGCTGTCCGGGCGGAGTTTCTTAAATGCCTCAAATGTACGGCATTTTGAGTTAGGGTTGCGTGTATTTTCAATGTACGTTCAGGGTTAAGAAGGGGTTAAAAACAAAACAAATTGTGCGCGCAGCAGCATTGGTGAGGGAGGGGCAGAGACAGAGAGAGCGAGAGAGTTATGATAAACGCGCATGCGTCGCCAGGCTCTGCTTTTTATCCATAGATTTATCAGATTTAATTTTTTATTATCTATAGCAAGGGTGTCAAAAGTGTGCCCCGGA
Source organism: Nerophis lumbriciformis (assembly GCF_033978685.3). NCBI lineage: Eukaryota > Metazoa > Chordata > Actinopteri > Syngnathiformes > Syngnathidae > Nerophis > Nerophis lumbriciformis. The sequence goes on along the minus strand of NC_084555.2, from coordinate 47,311,152 downwards.
GGCCATTTGCGGCCCACAGCTAATGTTTTAAAGGCCCACGGCACATTTTAAAAATACTATTTAAATAAACAAAAACATAGCAAAAGTGAAATAAAAAAGCTTAAAGGTTAAATGAAATTTAGAAAAAGTTGCAATGTTGACTAATAAAACAAAGCTGTTAATGTTATTATGAATTATAGACCTATCTAAGGTTCCGATTACTTTACATCAAATATTCCACTAAGAAAACTATTTGGTAATTAAATAACCCAAAAATGTATATAATTTGTTGTTTTCTTACTGTACCGAAAATGAACCCAACCGTGACCTCTAAACCGAGGTACGTGTCGAACCAAACTTTTTGTGTACCTTTACACCCCTAATGATTAGAAAAGAGAACAATGTACAAAGCGATCACTAAAGCAGTCGCTCTGTACATCCAAACCGGACAGATTGTACGCGCATGCGCTGCTGCAAAACTCTCGTGGAATTAAAACTCACTTATTCAATATAGTGATTAATTAAATGTGAAACGAAGTGTAAATTGTCAGTACACACTAGCAAGGAGCCCAGAATTCTTCATGGAAAGGTTTATCTACTTGTGAAAACTATATAGTCATCTCAATGTTTTACTTGTTCATTTGCATACCATGTGCAATACTACCTTTTTATTTACAAAAGTATTTTATTTAAGACAGAAGTTTTAAGTTCGCACTTTATTTGTCTCAATGGAGAATGTTTTTTATTTGCATACAATGTACAATATTTTATTCAAGCAGAAGTATTGCCTCCCAGAAGAAGCTCTTTGAAAATGATTGCACAAAAAGTACAATTTATATCTGGCCTAAAAAGAAAAACATACAAATTAGAATTTTGCTAAGAGTAGGATGCAGTGTATGCAGTGTCATTTCAAACTAGTTTATGATCTGATAAAAAGAAAACTTGTTTTGAATTATCGCTGTCATTTGTACTGATAAATCAAATTTGTTGTGAAAAAATCTGAGATTTTATTTTCAGGCCATATCGCCTAGGTCAGGGGTCGGCAACCCAAAATGTTGAAAGAGCCATATTGGACCAAAACTACAAAAACAAATCTGTCTGGAGCCGCAAAAAAAATAAAAGCCATATTACATACAGATAGTGTGTCATGAGATATAAATTGAATTAAGAGGACTTAAAGGAAACTAAATGAGTTCAAATATACCTTCAAATGAGGCATAATGATGCAATATGTACATATAGCTAGCCTAAATAGCATGTTAGCATCGATTAGCTTGCAGTCATGCAGTGACCAAATATGTCTGATTAGCACTCCACACAAGTCAATAACATCAACAAAACTCACCTTTGTGGGTTCATGCACAACGTTAAGTTTGGTAGACAAAATGAGACAGAAAAAGAAGTGGCATAAAACACGTCCTAGAAAGTCAGAGAAAGTTATACATGTAAACAAACTAAGGTGAGTTCAAGGACCGCCAAAATTAGTAGGACAAAACGGCGCTCGCCAAATACTCGAATCAGTGAAGCATGTTTAATACAAACAGTGTGCTTTATAACAATTAGGGAGGTGTGTGTCATGTTTGTCCTCCTACAGAAACCACATTAACACAAAAAATATTTTTTTCCCCCTAAACTTTTTCCATTTTTCATACATTTTTGAAAAAGCTCCAGAGAGCCACGAGGGCGGTGCTAAAGAGCCGCATACGGCTCTAGAGCCGCGGGTTGCCGACCCCTGGCCTAGGTCTACTTTAATGCTACTACTCCATGACACTTTCATGCTACTCCAAGATACCTTCATGCTACTTTCAGACACTTTTAGACCCATTCATGCTACTCGACGACACTGTCATGCCACGTTTGTACCACTCCTAGACACTTTCATCTTTGATTTCTGCTGCATTGACACGCTTCTTGTGTGCTGTCCTTGTTAGAATCTTACGGATCAGCGCCCATTACCCGTCACTTTGCATTGCACCAACAAGATGGGAGACTTGGTCAACTTCTCAGACTTTCTGGCCAGCAAGGGTCTCGCCCTGAAGGAGAGGAAAGCAGCGTAAGTGTGTTCAAGCTAGCAGTTATAAATGAATGATTGGACCCACAAAGCATTGTAAAAATAATTTCAGTAAATTTGAAAGTTAGGTTGTCTGTAAGTGTACATTGAAGATGTGAAATGAATGAAGCCTTTGATGCCTCCTGACGTGACGTCATGTGATGTTGGCGTATGTTTTTGCAGCGCTGAAAAGATCCACCAAAATGACAAAAAGGCACAAGAAGGGTCTTCAAGCGCAGTGAAAACGCCACCTTCACCAGCATATTCTTTAACGCCTATGCCCCCCATTTACTCTGAGCTGACTCAGCCCGTTGCCCCAAAGCCCGCCATGCGCACCAGGAGGCCCACTGAGAAGGTGATCCCACAGGGACCCAGCTGCGTTTGACCTACTTCTGATCACATGACTTCCTGTTTGCACGTGCAGGTAAAAACTGAGCTGTACAAAGCACCTGAGCTGCCTTGCCTGGGCCACAATCACATGACCATCTCTGCCATCAAAGAGGACGGCCTGATCTACGCCAGAACCCAGAATGCAGGTACGTCCCTTTTCTGTCTCGTCATGCTGAGACATGATGACTTAGGCCCAGTCCCAGTGTTCACCCTCACTCACTACCACTAGCCCCCACGATATATATCGATATACTCGATATATCGCGGGTTTGTCTCTGTGCGATATAGAAAATGACTATATTGTGATATTCAAGTATACGTTCTCACACAGTTAATTTTAGCTGCGGGCATTACACTACAGGCTTTTTTCACTCTTTCTTGTCTCTCCTTCTCACAGAGACGTAAAACAAGCGCACCTTCTTACATATGTCACATACTGTCGGGTCATACGCCCTCGCGGAGCAGACGGGTAGCAGCATGGGTAACATTAGCCGTGATGATAGCGGACCGGTGCGAGTGGTAATACGAGAGAAAGAAGGTGCGAATCTGGTAACAAATGAAAGAAGAATTAATTCCTAAGAAAAACAGCACGGAGTCCGTCGTCTGGCGGTGGTTTGGCTTCAAGCGGGAAGATGTCGAACAAGTATGCAGCAAAAACGTTGCTACTAAAAGAAGCACCTACTGCTAATTTGTAGCATCATTTGAAAAGTCACCTGCTAGAGAATGAAGAGTGCGTGAAACTCCGCATGTCAACATCTCCGTTCGGTGCCATACCCACAAAATGCCGAAGCAACCATTTCCAGATCAACACCGTATGAAAGAAATAGTCAACAACAGAAGGAGATAACGTCCGCAGGAACCTACAACATAGCGAAGGACATAAACTATTTGATTTCCTATTATGCAGATCATTTTTATTTGACAGTTATTGAAATATCTTGTGTGACATCATGCACAAAAGTGCACTTTATTTGTTTTAAACTATTGTAGTTGCGTTCTGTACAAAAAGTGCACTTTAATTTAGTGTTGTTTTGATATGTCATCTTAGTGACATCATGCACAAAAGTGCACTAATAGCTTGTTTTAAAATGTCTCTGACAATCTTGCACTTTCTGTTTTGAAATGACATGAATGTCTGTGCCACTGCTTAATAACTGTTTAATACATACAGTATTGGTAAATTGACTTAATTGTGGTTTCCCTCTCTGCATGAAAGTTTAAAAGTAGCATATATTAATGCAGTATGAACAAGAATGTTTTAATGTAGACACATAGAATCATCATACTGCTGTGATTATATGCATCAAGTGTTCATTCAAGGCTAAGGCAAAATATCGATATATATATCCAGTATCGTGACATGGCTTAAAAATATCGAGATATTAATAAAAGGCCATATCGCCCAGCCCTAACAAGGGGTAGAGCTTTGCAATCTTACCTAGGAATTGGCACACCCCTTGCTACGTCACTGCATAGTTAGCGACTACGTAGTTAAGTTTGCACATGCGTCCCTTTTTTGGTACCAAAATGTATATAATATGTATTTAAATACTTTTCAAAATAAAGGGGACCACAAAAAATGTCATTGGCTTCATTTTAACAGAAAATCTTATGATAAAACTTATGGATAAACATGTTTTTTATTGTACTCAAAGAACAGTTTTAGATGATTGGAATTCAAATTAAAAGGCATTAAACACTGAGCTTATTTCATTGCAATCAAAGAACACTTTACAATTGTACATATTAGGGCTGCAGCTAACGATTATTTTTCTATCGATTAATCTATAGATTATTTTTTCGATTAATCGGTTAATCTATAGATTATTTTTTCGATTAATCTATAGATTATTTTTCCTTTTACCGATTTTTTTTTTTTATTTAAAATGAAGAGGAAAAAATAAATGTAGGCCAGTTTTTTCAAAAGGCATGGCTTTTATTTACAAAAAAAAAAGTATGGCCACTCAGTCAACATTGACAACAACATGACAAAATATTCTGTAACAATGTAAACATTTAAAACTTTTAACATTTAACAAAATTAAAAGTAGCTTATTTGCTTTTTAATGTGCAAATATAAAAGTAAACATCCAGTGCAAATCTTAATATTCTGGAATAGTATAAGCATTTCAAAAGTAAAAGTATTGCTTATTTTGCTTTAAAATGTGCAAAAATAAAGATAAACATCCAATACAAAAAAGTGCAAAACGGAAATATTCTGTAACAAGTGTAAACATTTCAACAAAAGTAAAAGTATTGCTTATTTGCTAAAATGTGCAAAAATAAAGCTAAACATCCAATACAAAAAAAGTGTACAGTGTAATCATTTCAACAAAAGTAAAAGTATTGCTTATTTTGCTTAATAACACAACAATGATAGTATGATTAAAGTGAAAGTTAATTGTTCGTTTGTACATAGTATATGTAACTGTTAATGTTGTAAAAGGTATTTGCACAACTAATTAACGTTAGCGTTTGTGACACGTCTTGTGCCGTGGGGTTCTTTCAGGACCGACAGACTGAACGCCAGACGGCTTTGCCAGGTTTACAATCTTTTAATTTTACACAGTCTTTTCTCTTCCAACTGCGCGGATCGCGCACCTGGGCACGGTTGCGGCGTCGCTCCCGGCGCGCCCCGCCTCGCCGCTCGCTCGCCGCCGCCGCCTCTCCACAGCGTTAAAGAGGAGCGCGTCTTTGTAAACACTGAACAGGCACGCCAAACGCGCCTCTCAGAGCGAAACGGTGCTTTAGTTTATGAATTTACAACGCAGATACAAATGACACATTCATGTTTTTGTGTAATAATGACAACGTATACGCACGCGGACGATTGACTTGATGGTGATGGCAAGAACGCTGTCGGGGGTTTTCTTTTCAAATGTTCGTTCATAGCCGTTGTGCTGCTATGATAGGCCATTTCCGCTCGACACAGTGTGCATACAACAACATTATTAGGCCGTTTATTGAAATACTCCCACACTTTTGACGACTTTTGGCGTGCTTTTTTCCCCTCGCTCGCATCGTCTGCTTTGCGCTCCGCCATGACAGTAGTGTGACGTAAATATGCGACGCGCCGACGCACAAAAACGGCGTCGACGTATTTACGTAACCGATGACGTCGACTACGTCGACGCGTCGTTTCAGCCTTAGTACATATTACATATAGCCTGCTATAATCTAGAATTAGGTTAAAATAGAAAAGAAAGCTTTATTGACATTGTATTAAACGCAGGATTTCCCCTACATGTTTTTTTTAAACATGAAAATAAAGTTAAGTGATATATTGTATGAATGGATATACCGTATATTGTCTATATTATTTACATAATATTGGCTATAACAAGTTTGAATAACAGCTCAAATATAAAAACGTTCCTCATTGCTTTATTTTGGGGGGGGGGGAACGTTCATTTAAACCGCCTGTCAGAAGCGCGTCAGCTGGTCGCTCACCTAAACGAGTTGAAATCCGGCAAAATTAATGAGAGAAAGTTGAAGATAGAGGTATTCTAAGCTAATTACTGCATTTTTGTTCAGGCCAGTGTAAACTATCCTGAATCTTTTGACATTACTACCGACAACGTCTAACAGTACGCCGTGTGCCTCTTTGAACTTGGATGTCAATGTGTGGAGTGTGCATTTGTCCACGTGCGTGTGTGGGTTTTCTCCAGCCACTCTCGTTTCCTCCCACATTCCAAAAATATCATGTTAGCTTCGTTGGAGACTGCAAATTGTCCATAGATATGAATGTTAGTGTGAATGATTGTCCACCTGTGCCCTGCGATTGGCCATACTTATTTGAGTTTGCTTTTCTATGAGCTAGTCTATTGTATGTTAGCATTAAGCTATGTTTATTCCAAATTATATTATTAATATAACGTGATTTCTACATGTATGGGCACTTCATGTTTATCTATATTATGTACTTTCATTAGTGTGGTTAGTTTTGAAGTGCCTTCATTGTGAAGAATATCAACAAAACACCTAAAGTTATTTTCAAATCTAACTCAAATGACTTTTTACATATTGGGCAAACTAAATTGCAACATTCAGGGAGGGCAAAATAAAGTGCAGCCTGTGTTACAATTTACAATAAGCAGCGACAATTGAAACTGCATTGAACAAAGAGAGCACAGTCTACCAAGTCTAATTCCTTGGGTTAAAGCTGATTGCGATTCTGATTCTGATGATATAAGAAAATATTTTTAATATTAATATTGTTATTGGTATTAAAAACTAATGAAACTAGCATTTTTAAAGAAAAAATATGCATCATTGCAAATCAAAATGATCATGTCATTTATGATGTCATATTGACCAGGCCTCCACCGCCACGTATGGCAATTTAGGGGAAACTCTGAAATGATTTATGGTTGCCAATTTTGATCTGTGTTTTATGACGAACACAATAATTTGTAAATACTGAAAACAATACTACGGCTAAAAGTACACAGGTAAAAAAAACACACATTGTTATATATAAAACACAAATGAAAGTGGGAATTTGTTACGAAACTCGGTCTATTCACTTGCATTAATTTACGTAACGTGGACGGGTTTTGACGGCACTATTGGCAACAGGCCAACCAGTTGTGTGCCCATTTATGTATTTATATGTGCACAGATGGACTTGTCACTCTTTAAACTCCTTGTCTGACTGCACGTTGTTTAAATGTTTACCTACGTTTGAAGCAAAGGTGGTAAGGCTGTAATGCCACCTCGGCTCAGCAATGTCACTGCAGCACGGCAGCATATGTGGATTAAAAAAATGTACCGGTATTTTTTCAAAGGCACTGGTAACTTAATTCATTCGTACAGCGGTACTATATCAGTAGCAGGGTACCGTACAACCCTAGTCCCACCATAACAACAAACTCTGCAGCAATGAAGTTAATGGCGGAGATCGTTTTTTTATCATTCATTGTGCTTCGGTTGATGAATAAACACCATCGACGACTGTTGTCTCCGGTGACTTTTTTAAAGTAATGTAACGTAGGTTGACCATATTCTGAAATCCCAAAAAGAGGACACATATATGCGTGCCAAGGCGGGCAGCACGCCAAGGCCGGGACTAGGTGAAAATTTGCCAATGATACTCGAACTTGCTTTATAAATAATATATTTATTTAAATAAAGCATTTTTTCTCCTCTGTTGACAGCAGTGTTGGCGCTAGGAATTTTCAAAATGGGGTCCCAGGGACCCCATCAAGTCATAAAAATGGGGTCCCACAGTAAATTTTTGGGGTCCCACATTTTTGTAAGTGTTTTGGAAAAAGGTTGTCATAAATGTTACTTAATTCATTAAAAAAAATAATAAAAAAAGAAAACAAATTTGTATACATGTGTAAATGTATTCAGTTATAAACATTCATTCACTTTCTTCTTTCCTTCGTGGATCTGAACTTTACCACTGCTGGTAGTTTTTTCTATGTTTTTATTTAATAAGTTGTAGGTGTATTTATTTCAGTATAAAAGTGTAAAAAGTGTTTTGCACTATGGTCATGAAATGATGATAATGGTGTGCCAGGGCATACATACATTTTATATTTAACGCTTAAATCTCTGGAGTCTACATCAACTTCAGATCTATCCCTCATTTCAAAATGTTTTAGTTTTTTTATGTTGTTTTTTTTGTTTGTTTGTTTTCCGCCCTTTTTTGTCCAACAAAACTATGTTTTTAATGGCAAACACACAAAATATGCAAAATCTTCCACCAAAAATATTTTTCAAAGTGGAATATTTGATGTGAAGTAATCGGAACCTTGGATAGGTCAATAATTCATAATAACTTTGATTTTGATTCAATATTATGTTTTGAGCAATGACAGTTTGAAAGAAAAAAAAACAGCTTTGTTTTATTAGTCAACATTGCAACTTTTTCTAAATTACATTTAACCTTTTAAGCTTTTTTATTTCACTTTTGGTATGTTTTTGTTTATTATAATAGTATTTTTAGAATGTGCCTTGGGCCTTTAAAACATTAGCTGTGGGCCGCAAATGGCCTCCGGGGGCACACTTTTGACACCCGTGCTATAGATAAAAAATTAAATCTGATAAATCTATCGATAAAAAGCAGAGCCTGGCGACGCATGCGAGTTTATCATAACTCTTTCACTCTCTCTGTCTCTGCCCCTCCCTCAGGAATGCTGCTGCGTGCGCACAACTTCACAATTTGTTTTGTTTTTAACCCCTTCTTAACCCTGAACGTACATTGAAAATACACGCAATCCTAACTCAAAATGCCGGACATTTGAGGCATTTAAGAAACTCCGCCCGGACAGCCCCGCAAAAGAGGACATGTCCGGGGAAAAGAGGATGTATAGTCAGTCTATGTAACGTTAATGTTTTCACATTCGCAAGCTTTTCGTCAGTATTTAGCTAGCGTGGCTAGCTGGCTAACATTACAAACTAACGTGTAATATATGATATAACTCTAATTTTCTCTGGCCCTACCTGGGTGAGTCAGCATCTGAAATCCCTCGCTCTGAAGGGCTAGATTCATACACCTTACCCCTCGTTATGCCCACTACTCCTACATGCAAAGAGTAATTGGGACACCACCACCTTTTACGGGAACACGCAAAATGTAGGGATGTGGCTAAAAAGTAGGGCAAGGGGGTGTATTGGGACTGGGCCTCAGTTGTCTTTATCAGATTGTCAGTTGGAGCAGCTGAGGGACAAGATACAGCAGAGCATGAAGACGCTGCCCAATCAGAAGCCGTACACCTGGAAGACGGTCCAGGGCTGCGCCGTCATCGGTCCCGACATGCTGTGGTATCGAGGACAGATGCTGGAAGTCATGGGAGGACATGTGAAGGTAAGAGACAAATATGTTAAATTATTGCATCACCTGGACCTGCTGATCCCAAGTCAATTTTTTCTTCTGGTTTTGAGTCACTTTCACCTCCTTGCACGGATTCACTTTTGAAGGTCCTGAGTTTCTTTCACTAACTGGTCCTTGGTCAGTTGGACTCACTGGTGCTAACTGGTGCCGGGTCAGTCAGCTTCTCTGTTAGCTGGAGCTTAACTTGACTTACTGCTCGTGGATAAGTTTTATCAGCCACTTTTAAGTCCGTTCAAGGAGTAGGTGATCATCTTCAAGTCGCTTTCTGACAGTCGCTTCAGGATGCGCCGTTTTGTGGGCGGTCTTATTTACGTGGTTCACCTTCGACAGCGTCTTCTCCCCGTCATCTTTGTTGTAGCGGTGTAGCGTGCAAGGACGGGAGTGGAAGAAGTGTCAAAAGATGGAGCTAACTGTTTTAATGACATTCAGACTTTGCCTAAACCAACAACGAAGCAGCATCTCCTCATCCGTGCCTCACTAGTGCAACTATCTGACCGGAACTCTCTAATAACTAAAGTTCTGTGGGTAAATAATATGTCAACTCACTACACTGGTAGTTTTTAGCGCTTCCATAGCGAGATATAAGTTAGAACAGTGGTAGAGAACCTATGGCTCTACAGCCAGATGTGGCTCTTTTGATGACTGCATCTGGCTCTCAGATAAATCTTAGCTGACATTGCTTAACACGATAAGTAGTGAATAATTCCGCTGGTAATCACAGTGTTAAAAATAACGTTAAAATTATAAAACAATCTCATGCATTTTAATCCATCCATCCGTTTTCTATCGCACCTGTTCAAGAAGTCGAATTAATGGTAAGAAGTATTTTATTTATTATTGGTTAGCTTTAGAATAACAATGTTATTAAAAAGAAAAAGAGACTTATTATACTCTAAAAATATTGGTCTTACTTAAAAATGCACGCATTTAGTTGTATTCAGTGTTAAAAAATATTATATGGCTCTCACGGAAATACATTTTGAAATATTTGGCTTTCATGGCTCTCTCAGCCAAAAAGGTTGCCGACCCCTGAGTTAGAACTTTACACTACTTTATATTTGAAATGGCAACAGCAGGAGGGGAATGCCCCATAACAAGAAGATAGTGAAAAAGAAGAAGCTTATCGACTACGGTATCGGCACGGACTACAGTGGCGGACGTGCGCAAATATTCAGGACTTATGCAGATCTCAAATACACATCAGCAGGTACCAGAAGGTAAGAAAAGTTGGTTGTGCATAATATTGTGAAACAAAACGCCAGATAATATGTCTGCAAATGGGTGCCATTCTGCGGTCCTTATACACACACCATAGTAATATTTGTATATCTGACTACGGTAGCCGTAATGGGCCGACAATCCATCAAGCGGTGCGGCTTCAAAGTCATACTAAAACATTTTGACTGATTTTTGAGTGCTGTGTGTAATGTGCTTTATTTTCAATGGAACATTTAAAGTTTTCGGTGTTGTTTACTGGCATCATATTGCAGTCTACACTTATCTCTTACCGAGATTACTTATTACACCATGTACCAAATAACTTTGCTTCAAGGTCGGTAAGCACAACCAGAATTATTCCGTACATTAGGCGCACCAGGCTATAAAGCGCACTGTCGATTTTTGAGAAAATGAAAGAATTTTAAGTGCGCCTTATAATCCAAAAAATACGGTACTAAGAAATTTCGTTCCTTTGCCGTAATGGAAGTGATTATTAATAACTTAGGGGAGCGGCCGATGGATGGGCACATCCCTACCCTCCGGTACTGAGACTGTTGGATCTGGAGATTGGGTTCATTGTTTGGTCGTGCTGGTAGTGAGCCAGTTTGACCTGGACTAGAGTCGATTTATTGACATAACGTGAGTGTGCTTGCAGGTGCAGTACGTAGATTACGGCCTGGTGGAGAACATCCCAGTGGTCCACGTGTATCCTCGTCTGCTGTGTGAGCACGTTCCTCAGCTTTGTATGGCCTGTAGGCTGCACGCCATCAGCCCTGTAAGACTCTAGTAGTACTTATAATAGTTCTGGTATTAGTACATGTCCATATCATACTGCACAATTGTCCTCAGGTTGGTGGCAGCTGGCAACAGGATGCGGTGGAGCTCCTCAAGGAGATGCTCCTGTATCGCCGTGTGGATGTGCACGTGCTGGTCAGAGACACACATACACACGCGCTTGCACACACGATGGCTGTCAGTGCTGAGTGCGTTTGTATTGCGTGTGTCAGGAGGTGCCCGCTGACCCCAGACAACCTCTGACAGTTGAGATCTTCATGGATGGACTGAGCCTCAACAACATCCTGTGTCACCACAAACACGCCTTGAAGGACTCCACAACACTGAAGGTGTGTGTTTGGGTGCGTGCACGCGCATCATCTAAATCAGTGTTTTTCAACCTTTTTTGAGCCAAGGCACATTTTTTGCGTTGAAAAAATCGGGAGGCACACCACCAGCAGAAAAATAAAAAAACAAAACTCAGCTGACAGTAAAAAGTCGTTGTCGCAATTGTTGGATATGACTTTAAACCACAACCAAGCATGCATCACTATAGCTCTTGTCTCAAAGTAGGTGTACTCTCACGACCTGTCACATCACGCCGTGACTTATTTTGAGTTGTTTTCTGTTTCCCTCTGTGTAGCGTTTTAGTTATTGTTTTGCGCTCCTATTATGGTGGCTTTTTCTCTTTTGTTGGTATTTTCCTGTAGCAGTTTCATGTCTTCCTTTGAGCGATATTTCCCGCATCTACTTTGTTTTAGCAATCAAGAATATTTCAGTAGTTGTTATCCTTTTTTGTGGGGACATTGTTGATTGTCATGTCATGTTCGGATGTACATTGTGGACGCCAGCTTTGCTCCACAGTAAGTCTTTGCTGTCGTCCAGCATTCTGTTTTTGTTTACTTTGCAGCCAGTTCAGTCTTAGTTTCGTTCTGCATAGCCTTCCCTAAGCTTCTATGCCTTTTCTTAGGGGCACTCACCTTTTGTTTATTTTTGGTTAAAGCATTAGATACCTTTTTACCTTCACATTGCCTCCCGCAGTTTCCGACATCTACAAAGCAATTAGCTACCTGCTGCCACCTACTGATATGGAAGAGTCTTACATTTCATTTATTTCTTCTTTTTTTTTTTCATTTACACGAACTTTTAACAGCACCGACACTCAACAACAACACAATTTGCAGACTATAATTACTGGTTTGCAAAAAATATTTTTAACCCAAATAGGTGAAACTACATAATCTCTCACAGCACACCAGAATGTATCTGTGTGCCGTGGCACAGTGGTTGAAAAACACTGATCTAAATGTCTCATTGTCCTCTGCAGATGCCTCCTCTACCGCCGGCGGTCTCCATTTTGGACGTGTGGGACATCGACACAGAGGTGCTTGTGTAGCAATGAGACGTTTGGACACGCGTCCATCATGTTATCAAGTGAGAAGTTGTCCCAGCACTTCCGCAGCGCTTCAGCATGTTTGTTTTCAGGGTCTGGAGGTCCTTCAGGAGGTAATGCTGGGACCTTTCATGGAGCCCACCCTGCCACAGGAAGAGGAGTTGCTAAAGGTCCGAGTGAGACACCTGCAGACCCCCAACGAGGTAGCCACCATGAAATGTCCTTCTAAAGATGTCATGGAGACATTCTGATGACGTGACCGTCCTGTAGTTGTTCCTGTGCTGGGAAGACACGACTAAGCAACTGGTGGATGGTGAAACTCTGGAGGAACTTCTGAGCAACATCAACGCCAACACTGAGAGTCTGAAAGAACTTAGCAACTTTCCTCCTGGTAAGCAAATAGGTTTTACACCTTAATGCTCATCAAAGTCTGAAATGATTGATTGATTGAAACTTTTATTAGTAGATTGCACAGTACAGTACATATTCCGTACAATTGACCACTAAATGGTAACACCCGAATAAGTTTTTCAACTTGTTTAAAGGGGAACATTATCACAATTTCAGAAGGGTTAAAACCATTAAAAATCAATTCCCAGTGGCTTATTTTATTTTTCGAAGTTTTTGTCAAAATTTTACCCATCACGCAATATCCCTAAAAAAAGCTTCAAAGTGCCTGATTTTAACCATCGTTATATACACCCGTCCATTTTCCTGTGACGTCACATAGTGATGCCGATACAAACAAACATGGCGGCTAGAACAGCAAGGTATAGCGACATTAGCTCGGATTCAGACTCGGATTTCAGCGGCTTAAGCGATTCAACATATTACGCATATATTGAAACGGATGGTGGTAGTGTGGAGGCAGGTAGCGAAAACGAAATTGAAGAAGAAACTGAAGCTATTGAGCCATATCAGTTTGAACCGTATGCAAGCGAAACCGACGAAAACGACACGACAGCCAGCGACACGGGAGAAAGCGAGGACGAATTCGGCGATCGCCTTCTAACCAACGATTGGTATGTGTTTGTTTGGCATTAAAGGAAACTAACAACTATGAACTAGGTTTACAGCATATGAAATACATTTGGCAACAACATGCGCTTTGAGAGTGCAGACAGCCCAGTTTTAATCAATTAATATATTCTGTAGACATACCCTCATCCGCTCTCTTTTCCTGGGGGTCTGGCGGCAGATTTCTTTGAATTTATAGTTGGAAATGCATCTGCTTTGAGTGTCGCAGGATATCCACACATTCTTGCCATCTCTGTCGTAGCATAGCTTTCGTTGGTAAAGTGTGCGGAACAAACGTCCAATTTCTTGACACTTTCGCATCTTTGGGCCACTGGTGCAACTTGAATCCGTCCCTGTTCGTGTTGTTACACCCTCCGACAACACACCGACGAGGCATGATGTCTCCAAGGTACGAAAAACAGTCGGAAAAACGGAAAATAACAGAGCTGATTTGACTCGGTGTTTGTAATGTGTTTGAGAAAATGGCGGATTGCTTCCCGATGTGACGTCACGTTGTGACGTCATCGCTCCGAGAGCGAATAATAGAAAGGCGTTTAATTCACCAAAATTCACCCATTTAGAGTTCGGAAATCAGTTAAAAAAATATATGGTTTTTTTTCTGCAACATCAAGGTATATATTGACGCTTACATAGGTCTGGTGATAATGTTCCCCTTTAAGTCGGGGTCCACGTTAATCAATTCATGGTACAAATATATACTATCATCATCATAATACAGTCATCACACAAGTTAATCATCAGAGTATATAGATTGAATTATTTACATTATTTCCAATCCGGGGGGTGGAACGCGGAGGGGATTGGGACGGGGGGGTTAGGTTGGGTTGCTATCAGCATATTTCAGTCATCAACAATTATATCATCTGAGAAATGGACATTGTAACAGTGTAGGTCTCACTTGGTAGGATTTGTACAGCGAGCGGTGAACATACTGAGCTCAGAAAGCATAAGAAGAAGTATATACATTTGATTATTTACAATCCGGGGAGGTGGGATGTGTTAGGCAAGGGTTGTAGCTGCCTGGAGGTGTTCTTTTAGTGCGGTTTTGAAGGAGGATAGAGATGCACTTTCTTTTACACCTGTTGGGAGTGCATTCCATATTGATGTGGCATAGAAGGAGAATGAGTTAAGACCTTTGTTAGATCGGAATCTGGGTTTGACGTGGTTTGTGGAGCTCCCCCTGGTGTTGTGGTTATGGCGGTCATTTACGTTCTGGAAGTAGTTTGACATGTACTTCGGTATCAGGGAGGATCTTATGAGATGTTTCCTTTTAAAAGCTTCACTGTGATGACAAAGAAGTGTGATGATAACCATAGACATGCAATCTGACCACTTGGTGGCAGTACAGCCCTGATGGTTTGTTCTTGGTGGTTTCAGGTGGTCCATGTCTGGCAGAGTACAGCAATGGAAGTTTCTACCGAGCCAAGATCATCGACATCACCAGTGCGGACCCGGTCATGATCCTGGTCCAACATGTGGACTTTGGTTCTCACGACACGCTGCCCACCAGCAAGTAAGAATTTGGCAAACATGGTCTTGCTTCTGCTGCTCCACCAAGAACTTCTCTTCTTTCTCCCAGACTGCGCCAGATGCCTGCCAAGCTGCTGCGTTTTCCTGTCCAGGTACTCAAAGTCCGTGCCGCCGGCTTTAAAGCCCCGAGCGTCAGCGTGGAGGACGAGGTTCTTCCTTACAGTCCAGAGTGGAGTGTGAAGGCCACGCTGACCATGATAAAGCTGCTGCACGGCAACCTCACAGCCTCTGTGGTGGTAACTAATGTGTCCGTGTTTTGTGTGTAGTACCATCAAGCTCCAGAAGATGGGGTTGGATGCTTCTCACCTTTTCTTCTGCTTGTTTCATTCAGACTCGGGTACCAGAGCTCTCAGTGTTGCTTTACAACGATGACGACAACTTGGTCTTTTTGTCTCTGGTGGAAAGTGGCCTAGCCGAGTTTGACTGAACATCAAGTTAGTTACTTTTTACTTATTTTTACTTATTTTAATATTTAATTCTGTCTTGTTAGATGATAATTTTTCATCTTCTCTCTGCAGGTTCACCACACGTCCTTGATTTTCCTTTAATTTCTACCGCAAACAAATTACCGGTCTTTACTGTTTTCATGTAAAGATATTTTTGATTGAAGCAGTTCTTCATACATTTTTCAATGAAGCAGTTTTGTTGAAACATGTTTTCAGGATGTTTTCAGTAAAGCGTTTTCTTTTTTGTTTTTTTTCGTTAGAGCATTTTCGGTTTGGGGGAGGTTCTCCAAAGTAAAGTCTGCTTCTTTGGCTATTGTTTTACCAACTTTTTGAATCATTGTTCGTATGATTCACATTTTTGTGTTAATAAATTCTGTTCTTGAATGCATCTCAACCTGTGATTATCTAAACAAAGATTCAATGGCGAGGGAAAAATTGTCATTTATCTACAAAATCTACAGCTAAGAAATACCTAATGGCAACTTAATGGTATTTATCAAGTAATTACATATTTTGGTTAGGCTGTTACTGCTATAGGGACGTGTCCGCCAATTGGAGCACAGCAACAAGGTAACTTTAGATGGCGCGGACACGCCTGTACTGTGTCTACTAGCCCGGTTAGCATTAGCCTATGACTCATAACAAAATTAAACCTTTAGCTAGACCAGGGGTCGTCAACCCGCGGCTCCGGAGCCGCATTTGATCACTCTGATGCGGCTCAGCAGCTTACTTGCCGACCCCCCCGATTTTCCCGGGAGACTTCCGGATTTCAATGCCTCTCGCAGAAAACTCCCGGGATTAATATTCTCCGATTTTCACCCTTACAGTTATAATAAGGGCGTGCCATGATGATACAGCATTTGGCGCCCTCTACAATCTGTATTAACAACTTGCCAGCCCAACCCCTTGTTATGAAGTATGCATTTTCTGCTTGCACACGTACGTGACAGCAAGGCATACTTGGTCAACAGCCACACAGGTTACACTGACAATGACCATATAAAACAACTTTAACACTCTTACTAATAATGCGCCACACTTTGAACCAATACCAAACAAGAATGACAAACACATTTCGGGAGAATATCTGCACCTTAACACAACATAAACACAACAGAACAAATACCCAGAATCCCATGCAGCCCTGACTCTTCCGGGCTACATTATACACTCCTGCTACCACCAAACCCCGCCCCCACCCCAACCCTGCTCCCTAACACATCAAACCCCCCCCCCCCACCCCCCTCCTCTGTGCGTCGGTTGAGGTGGGCGGGGTTTGGTAGCGGGGGTGTGTAATGTAGCCCGGAAGAGTCAGGGCTGCATGGGATTTTGGGTATTTGTCCTGTTATGTTTATGTTGTGTTACGGTGCAGATGTTCTCCCGAAATGTGTTTGTCATTCTTGTTTGGTTTGGGTTCACAGTGTGGCGCATTATTAGTAAGAGTGTTAAAGTTTTTTTTTTTTTATACTGCCACCGTCAGTGTAACCTGTGTGGTTGTTGACCAAGTATGCCTTGCTGTCACCTACGTGTGCAAGCTGAAGCCCCATACAACGTGTGGCTGATCAGGCACGCTGATTGTAGTGGGTGTTATTTGCTGTACCATCACGGCACGCATGACGCTGACAAGCGCCATTCATATAAAACCCGCGTGCCGCACCAGCATTCAAGTTCCATATTAAGGTATGGGCAGCGTGTCTGAGACCCCTGGTTTCAGTGGTTTATATATAGCACAAAGCAAAAAAAAAACTTTTTATGCAGTGTTATTTCATTTTAAATTTCAAAACATTTTTGTGGCTCCCATTGTTATCTTTAATTTGTGAAACTGGTCAAAATGGCTCTTTGACTGGTAAAGGTTGCCGACCCCTGACCTAGACCTACACCGCAGTCCACCAGCCACCACACCTTAGTTACAGGTAACTCCATCACCCGCAACATTCAGCTTAGTAAACCAGCAACGGTAATGTGTATTTCTGGAGCCGGAGCTCTCGACGTTGAATCTAACCTGAGTGAGCTGACACGCAAGATGCCTACACACTTGCGACAAGCTAATCACCCATCCATCCACCCATTTTCTACCGCTTGTTCCATTCAGGGTGCTGGAGCCTATCTCAGCTGCATTTGGGTGGAATACCCGTCGGCTCCAATGACATTAGGATGAAACAATCTGAGAATTTAAAGCGAAACATAGGACATGTAATCTTGCTAGGAGTATGGTTTGGCATAGAGTAATTATTGTGTCTGGTCCCCTGCCTGCTAGAGGCAATGATAAACGATACAGTAGATTAGTCTCGCTTAACAGGTGGTTGGCCAACTTTGGCGTAGAACAGGGATATAGTTTAGTAGATAATTGGCCCTTTACCTGACCTGTTGAGGATGGGCAGCTTACACTCTAACCGGGAAGGCGCTATAACTCTTTATAGAAATATAGATCATTGTTAGTCTCATTTGGGACGGCGTGGGGAAGTTGGGAGAGTAGCCGTGTCAGCAGCCTGAGGGTTCCTGGTTCGATCCCCAGCTTCTACCAACCTAGTCACATCCATACTTGCCAAACCTCCCGAATTTTCCGGGAGACTCCCGAAATTCAGCGCCTCTCCCAAAAACCTCCCGGAACAAATATTCTCCCGAAAATCTCCCGATTTTCAGCCGGAGCTGGAAGCCACGCCCCCTCCAGCTCCATGCGGACCTGAGTGAGGACAGCCTTTTTTCATGACAGGACAACAGGGTGACAAGAACTAATTCATCCAGACTAGAGATAAATTGTATTATTATGTTTATCTTACCTAAAAATAAATATATTTATTAATTAAAAAAAAAAAAAAAACTAAATACATTTTTACTATATTTTGCTAAAAACATCAAAATTAATTGTACTTTTTTTGTATTTTTTCATGACTCATTACATCCAGCCATAGAATTATACATTAAAATAAACATATTTGAAATGATTGATTTTAAATTATCATAATAATTCATTTAAAATGACCATATTTAATTATTAAAATAATTGCTTGTTTATCAACAACTTTAGCATTTTATTTATTACATTTTGAAACTCTCAGAAGCCAAGTTATGTTATATTCCTTAATATTTATTTATGCAAGTTTGAAGTATCAATTATCTAAACACAGTTTTGTTTGCATATTTTCAGGATGTATATATATGTATATATATATATATATATATATATATATATATATATATATATGTATGAAATACTTGACTTGGTGAATTCTAGCTGTCAATATACTCCTCCCCTCTTAACCACCCCCGACCACGCCCCCACCCCCCACCTCCCGAAATCGGAGGTCTCAAGGTTGGCAAGTATGGTCACATCCGTTGTGTCCTTGAGCAAGACACTTCACCCTTGCTCCTGAAGTGTTGTGGTTAGCGCCTTGCATGGCAGCTCCCGCCATCAGTGTGTGAATGGGTGAATGTGGAAATAGTGTCAAAGCGCTTTGAGTACCTTGAAGGTAAAAAAGCACTATACAAGTATAACCCATTTGCCATTTGACTAGCTACACTAAAGCAGGTCTGGACACAGGCGATTAGCCAGCCTGTTGTAATGTTTGTAGGTGTACTTTGTTGCTGGTTCAATATTGAGACGGTTAGATGGATTTGGATGCTTTAATCAAACATCGCTTGCATGCACCTGTCTCAAGCATCCGGCGTAACTGTTCTAAAATTGTCCACTAGTGCATGTCGACGTCACCATGCAGCCAGCGTATATCTAAATATCACTGTTGTATTTTGTGAAAAGAATATTACCACAGAGTTGAGAAGGAGCAAAGATCTTGGTAGTACTGAAATCGTAGCCGCTAGCAAACAAGAATTTGACCTTAATAGAATTGCTTGTCAATTAAATTAATTAAATTTAAAAATGTCATACTTGAATAACATACATTTGAAATAAATGATGAAGATAAAGATTGTAAGACAGAATTTGTTTTTTTTCTGAATCCAGTGAAACAGATTGGTGGTTTTAGCTGATATAAAGACTTTCAGGTGTTTATATATGTTTATGTTTAAGTATTTAACAGACGCTTTTATCCAAAGCCACATACATAAAAAATACATATAAAACAATCACTGTAAACATTATCATTTAAGAATAAACTCTGCTGCTGCAGCAACAGAGATACAGTCTATAGGTCCCTAAGATATATAGATATCTAATGTATTCATACATTGTTTATGTAGGATATACGCATGTATATATAACCTAATCATATTGTTTCTTCAATTTAAAAATAGCTGACCGTTTTTTTCCCCCTTCTCTGGGACGTCTGGTCACTTATAGCATATAAGGATATTCTATTACTGTTAAGCAGACTATGAATAATAAAACATGCCAAAACATGTGTCCTTTATCATAGCTACACGTATGACAAAAAAGGCGCGTGAAAATCAGTGGTATTCAGTGAGGTAAGATTAATTTAATGCGCTGACAGTTCATTGCTCCTGCCAAATGAATTGCACTGAGTGGAGCGGATCACCACTCCAAGATGGCGGCCCCGCGTCTCGTCAGCGCCAGTAGGCAGTAGCGCTCAATGCTGCGTACCCTTATAATATGTCTATGGTTACTAAAGTGCCAAGAAAAATATGAGTAGTTTCCGATGGATAATAGAAGAGGTGTAAAAAAAGTTCAAATTGACAATATTGTAATATACCAGGAATGTAGGCTAATACACATTCTTTGTTTTTCTTGTCTTTATTGCACAAGATGCATACCTGCCATCTACTCCGGTTTTCCCGTAATTAGTACGGTTTTCATCAACCTATTCCGGGTTACGGTTGCAGTGATAAAAAATAAGGTTTTTCATTAATTAAAAAAAAAAATTGCGTAACAACAATGACAATTGACACTGCTTCCCGTAACTTCCTATCGAGCCATTCCGAATGCCATGCGCGAGGCTATTTATAGCACCGCTGCCAAGCACGAGGCACCAGTTGCCATTGTTTCCAAACGAGCGAACGATCATGGAATCAGCCGGAGAAAAATTGCAAACGAGTCTTAAACCGAAAAGAAAACTGCAGTCATTCCGTAAAGAATTATCCGTTCCAAAAAGGGTGAAAACTATGCGAATTGCACCTTGTGCAGACAAGATTTTTCGATCGGACACGGAGGAATTAGCGATGTAAAAGACCACGTTGGGACAAAAAAACACAAGTCTAATGCCGTTGCTAGCGATACAAGTGGAAAACTTTCAACGTTTTTCGTCGCCCAAACAGATTCTTTGGATGTGATAAATGCCGATGTTTTATTTACGGAGGCAATAATTGAGCATGGACTAGAATAAATTTGGATTTTAGCCACAAAAAGGTAATGACACCAATGTTATCTATTGGAATTGTTTAGTACTGTTATACTGTTAAAAGTGTTTATACTATTTATGCTTTCAAGTCCAAGTTGAAGAAATCTTGTTAAATGTTGACAGCATAACTACCAAAATACAGAAGTATGTCCTTAATATTTTTGCAGTGCTATTTCTGTTGAAAAGTTAAAATGATTACATTAGAGATGTGATGTGCCACTTTTCAAGTGTCTGATGGCTTAAATTAATTTTCATTAATTTTTCATATTTTGAATTATTTTGAAAGGCTTACAAAAAAAACTACATTTGAATTGTAATTCCATGCTATTGACAGGACTATTAATTTTAATGAAGTTAGCTTACCATGTTTACAGTATGATAATTTTGAAAAAAATGTGAATTTTAGGCACAGAATATTTTTTACAATTGAACAAGGCAGTAGATTATACAAGCTTGGACAGAAAGTTAATGACACCAATTTTTTTTTATGGAATTGTTTAGTACTGTTTTACCATTTGTTTACTGTAAAAAGTGTTTATACTGTTTATACTTTCAATTAACAAATTGAAGTCTTGTGAAAGGTTGACAGGATAACTGGCATTAACTGTCAAAATAATTTCAAACTATTGAAGTTAGCTTACAGAATAAACATGTCAATCAACCCATATGATTTTTGCTGTAATATTTTTGTTTTGAAAAGTCACTGTGACTGATAGAAAAGTGATGGTTTTAGCAACATTTTAACCTGTCTGAATGCTAATAATCATTTTGCGTCGGGGGGCAGAACCCCCCACCAGGACTTTGTCCTGGACCTACCGGGGCCTGCGGCCCCTGGACCCTGGCTACTAGGTTTTTCTGATTTCAAAAGTTGGCAGGTATGAAGATGCGATACAACCACACAACAACCTCAAAGTGCATCTCCACTATTTTCCCGGCAACGAACACTTTACTTCCTATAAATAACGTCACTTCCCTATCGCCCCCCCGGAAGTACCGCCCCCCAGCCAAAGTCATTGGCTAACACCTCGTAGCCAGCCGCTATAACATTAAAGTTAGCTCTACAGTACCAATCTCTGCCATACCACAGTGGATGTATGATATCCCAGATGTAGATCTGCAATTATTAAATAATTACCAGATAGAAAAATGGAGTGAGGAAATGTATTCAGAGTATGTCATAATACCATACTTGCCAACCTTGAGACCTCTGATTTCGGGGGGTGGGGCGTGGTCGGGCGTGGGGCAGGGCGTGGTTAAGAGGGGAGGAGTATATTGACAGCTAGAATTCACCAAGTCAAGTATTTCATACATATATATATATATATATCTACATCCTGAAAATATGCAAACAAAACTGTGTTTAGATAATTGATACTTCAAACTTGCATAAATAAATATTAAGGAATATAACATAACTTGGCTTCTGAGAGCTTCAAAATGTAATGAATAAAATGCTAAAGTTGTTGATAAACAAGCAATTATTTTAATGATTAAATATAGTCATTTTAAATGAATTATTATGATAATTTAAAATTAATGATTTCAAATATGTTTATTTTAATGTATAATTCTAATGCCTGGATGTAATAAGGAGTCAGAAAAAATACAAATAAAAATACAATTAATTTTGATGTTTTTAGCAAAATATAGTAAAAATTAATTTTTTTTGTTTTGTTTTTAATTAATAAATATATTTATTTGTAGGTAAGATAAACATAATAATACAATTTATCTCTAGTCTGGATGATTTATTTCTTGTCACCCAGTTGTCCTCCCGTCGTGAAAAAAGGCTGTCCTCACTCAGGTCCGGCTGAAAATCGGGAGATTTTCGGGAGAATATTTGTCCCGGGAGGTTTTCGGGAGAGGCGCTGAATTTCGGGAGTCTCCCGGAAAGTTCGGGAGGGTTGGCAAGTATGCATAATACATACAGATTAGAGATGTCCGATAATATCAGTCTGCTGCTATTATCGGCCGATAAAAGCTTTAAAATGTAATAGCGGAAATTATCGGTATCGTTTTTTTTTTATCATCGGTATCGTTTTTTTTTGTTTTTGTTTTTATTAAATCAACATAAAAAACGATATAAAATGCTAAAGTTGTTGATAAACAAGCAATTATTTTAATGATTAAATATAGTCATTTTAAATGAATTATTATGATAATTTAAAATTAATGATTTCAAATATGTTTATTTTAATGTATAATTCTAATGCCTGGATGTAATAAGGAGTCAGAAAAAATACAAATAAAAATACAATTAATTTTGATGTTTTTAGCAAAATATAGTAAAAATTTATTTTTTTTGTTTTGTTTTTAATTAATAAATATATTTATTTGTAGGTAAGATAAACATAATAATACAATTTATCTCTAGTCTGGATGATTTATTTCTTGTCACCCAGTTGTCCTCCCGTCGTGAAAAAAGGCTGTCCTCACTCAGGTCCGGCTGAAAATCGGGAGATTTTCGGGAGAATATTTGTCCCGGGAGGTTTTCGGGAGAGGCGCTGAATTTCGGGAGTCTCCCGGAAAGTTCGGGAGGGTTGGCAAGTATGCATAATACATACAGATTAGAGATGTCCGATAATATCAGTCTGCTGCTATTATCGGCCGATAAAAGCTTTAAAATGTAATAGCGGAAATTATCGGTATCGTTTTTTTTTTATCATCGGTATCGTTTTTTTTTGTTTTTGTTTTTATTAAATCAACATAAAAAACGATATAAAATGCTAAAGTTGTTGATAAACAAGCAATTATTTTAATGATTAAATATAGTCATTTTAAATGAATTATTATGATAATTTAAAATTAATGATTTCAAATATGTTTATTTTAATGTATAATTCTAATGCCTGGATGTAATAAGGAGTCAGAAAAAATACAAATAAAAATACAATTAATTTTGATGTTTTTAGCAAAATATAGTAAAAATTAATTTTTTTTGTTTTGTTTTTAATTAATAAATATATTTATTTTTAGGTAAGATAAACATAATAATACAATTTATCTCTAGTCTGGATGATTTATTTCTTGTCACCCAGTTGTCCTCCCGTCGTGAAAAAAGGCTGTCCTCACTCAGGTCCGGCTGAAAATCGGGAGATTTTCGGGAGAATATTTGTCCCGGGAGGTTTTCGGGAGAGGCGCTGAATTTCGGGAGTCTCCCGGAAAGTTCGGGAGGGTTGGCAAGTATGCATAATACATACAGATTAGAGATGTCCGATAATATCAGTCTGCTGCTATTATCGGCCGATAAATGCTTTAAAATGTAATAGCGGAAATTATCGGTATCGGTTTTTTTTTTATCATCGGTATCGTTTTTTTTTGTTTGTTTGTTTTTTAATTAAATCAACATAAAAAACACAAGATACAAAAAACCCAAAAAACCTCCCTCCCCCATTCACACTCATTCACACAAAAGGGTTGTTTCTTTCTGTTATTAATATTGTGGTTCCTACATTATATATCAATATATATCAATACAGTCTGCAAGGGATACAGTCCGTAAGCACACATGATTGTGCGTGCTGCTGGTCCACTAATAGTACTAACCTTTAACACTTAATTTGACTCATTTTCATTAATTACTAGTTTCTATGTAACTGTTTTTATATAGTTTTACTTTCTTTTTTATTCAAGAAAATGTTTTTAATTTATTTATCTTATTTTATTTTATTAATTTATTTAAAGAAGGACCTTATCTTCACCATAGGCATAATAATGTGTTAATTCCACGACTGTATATATCGGTATCGGTTCATATTGGTATCGGTAATTAAGAGTTGGACAATATCGGATATCGGCAAAAAGCCATTATCGGACATCTCTAATACAGATGCATCAAAAACTATAAATAAATCTCGGTTCACACTCCATATCAGACGATGACGGTAATGAGCATTATAAGGTTGCTGGCCAACCGCCATATCAGAAAAGAAGAAGAAGAAGAAGAACTACTGTCTGACCCACACTCCTGAGCAGAAGGTGGCGGTAATGCACCATTAAGCTGGATGTCAACCGCTGTAAGACACGAAGAAGAAAGAACGCGGAAAAAAACCAAAATGGCGTTTGATGAAAGAGGCCAAGACGTAGTCATTATATGTCTGTATTTTTAATGAACGCGTACATGTACATAAATGTTATTTAACAAAGTAAAAATCGTTAATTGTTTTTATCTGGATACATTATGATTAGTCTGAGCGCACTTTGACGCTTCTTGTGCTATCGTAGCTTAATTGTTAGCTGCTAACAAACAGAAGTGGAAATGATTCAGCATCGCTAAGCAGAGATCAAATGTGAGTGTTAAAGTGTTGTGATTGTGTGAAAATGTGCGAAAGAACGATAGCAGAGTACGAGGAGGAACTTTCTCCAACAAAAGAGAAGAAGGAGCGACAACATCAACTATTGGACGCCGTTTTTGAAAAACATCAAGTTGTGTTACACAGAACAGGTTTGTTCTTCCTAGTTGTTATCCATCCATCCATTTTATACCGCTTTTGGGGTCGCGGGGGGTGCTGGAGCCTATCTCAGCTGCATTCAGGCGGAAGGCGGGGTACACCCTGGACAAGTCCCCACCTCATCGCAGGGCCAACACAGATAGACCAACAACATTCTCTTATTATTATAATCAAATGACAGCAGTCATTTCCATGAGGTTATTTTCTAATATAAGTGTTTAGGCCCACTTACAATGACAATAACAAAAAATATTGTTTTTCATGAACTTTGTACTTGTATTGTTTGTCTGGGTGAAGGTCCTGCTTTGGAAATAATTTGTACCCCTTTCAGACATTGCATTTAGTTCCCATTAAAACATTCACATGTTGCACAATGAGATGTAAGCAGGGGATCATGTGTACATTCCTGCAACTTCCTGTTTGTAAAAAATATATTTTTATTAGTATGTATTTAATATACTAACAGCATTTCATGATTAATATTTATAAATTAAGAGTCCTAATAAATGACACTCGAATAAGCACACATTTGATTGTAAATCATAGAGTAACGACCTGGAATTACACTTTATGTGTGGTGTTGGAATTGTCCGACTTTTTGTATGGCTGTAAACGCATCACTGGCTAAGTGTCCATATGTGCATGTGTTGGCGGAAGTGAGAAAGAGCGAGCGGCTGCTGTTGATATAACAAAATTGGTTTTGGTCTGGTTTGTACTGCAGAAAATGACC
>NC_084555.2:47202500-47280000 GCF_033978685.3 Nerophis lumbriciformis | reverse complement strand
TCGATTGTTCGATAAGAAAAGAACCGATTCCATGGATTCGAATCCCTTTTTGAGAAACGATTCCCGTTATTGAAGCCACTATAGTAAAGAAAAAGATTTGGTTCTTTATTCGAATCCCTGTGAACGAATCCCGTGTCACAGGAAATGTCCTGTGGCACGTCACAGGAAATGACGTAGCTCAGTCATTCGGCGGCAGATACAGAAAGCAGCAACAACATTTGATCGGAAAAAAACGCTCCAAGGCATGGCTTCACTTTACTAAGAAATACGACGAGGAAACGGCTATCTGCAATTATTGACAGGCTTCGCTTTCCTGTAAGGGGAGCAGTACAACAAACATGTTGAAACATGTTCAGACCGTACATAACCTGAAGGTTAGAGAAACAGCGACAGAGATGACGAAGCACGCCCCTCTTCCTCTGCTTCTACCTGCAGTCCCAGTGATAGTGCTGGTGAGTAACTAACGTTAACTTTTGCCGGTTAATTTCCATATCTGCTCACTGCTCACTGCTCACCTTTAGGCTAAAATAACGTTACCTCGTATGTCAACCAGGACTGCAGTAATGTTAGCTAGACTAACGTTACCTAAGCATACTCAGTGGCTAACGTTAACGTTAACGTTAGCCTTTTTGTATGTGTCTGATAACGTTAACGGTATCTTGTAGCCTACACCTTTCCAGAGTTTGCAGGTCTGTCTAATAAATAATACAAATGAATGCAGCATTTTCCCTGCATTAATTTTTCTCAGGTGACCCAATTAAAGGGGCACTAACAGTCAATAATATTATTATTATTATTTTTATTTTTTTAAATATATAAGTGAAGGGTGCCAAAAGTGAGTTTTTGTTAAACCAAGTATTGTGTTTTTTTTCTCCATATACAACAACCTATCTGGATTCGATAAGAGAATCGATAAGGAATCGGTTCGATACGAGGATTCGATAATGGCATCGAAATCGATAATTTCTTAACAAACATCATCCCTACTGGTCAGACCTGTGTCAGACAGTTTTGGAGATCCTTTGTGTGATCAAACACACTTAAAGTTTCTCCAATCTTTCACAGTTTGATCGCTGTATACCTTCGGGTTGCTAGATGACCACTTTAAGCTAGATAGCCTCCTATTTAGAGAGCAAACAGCACTTTCAAGAACGACTTCTCTGAATTTAGATTAACATTATTAGGAATAATTTTGAGAATGTGTTATATAAATGGAGGGGATTAGATTATGGTCTGGGAAGGCAAATCTCTGAAGGTCTTCATGTGTCAGCTGGAAGTACTCTGAGCATACTTGCCAACCTTGAGACCTCCGATTTCGGGGGGAGGGGATGGGCGTGGTCGGGGTGGGACGGGGGCGTGGTTGGGGGCGTGGCTAAAAGAGGAAGAGTATATTTACAGCTAGAATTCACCAAGTCAAGTATTTCATATATTTATATATATATATATATATATATATATATATACAAGAAATACTTGACTTTCAGTGAATTCTAGCTATATATATTTATTTATTTTATTATTTATATATATATATATATATATTTTTTTTTATATATATATATATATATATATATATATATATATATATATATAATAAATACTTGAATTTCAGTGTTCATTTATTTACACAAATACACACACATAACACTCATCTACTCATTGTTGAGTTAAGGGTTGAATTGTCCATCCTTGTTCTATTCTCTGTCACTATTTTTCGAACCATGCTGAACACCCTCTCTGATGATGCATTGATGTGTGGCACGCACAAAAGTGCTTTCATCAAATGCACTAGAAGGCAGTATTGTCCTGTTTAAGAGTGTCACAACATTGCTGTTTACGGCAGACGAACTGCTTTACGGTATACAAAAAAGTGACTGCTGTTGTTGTGTGTTGTTGCCACGCTGGGAGGACCTTAATGAAACTGCCTAACAATAAACCCACATAAGAAACCAAGAACTCGCCCTCCATCATTCTATAGTTATAACGTGATTGGGCAGGTACGCTTTTTTATATTGTGGAGGACCTGAGTCCGCCTGAATTTCGGGAGAAAATTTGTCCCGGGAGGTTTTCGGGAGAGGCGCTGAATTTCGGGAGTCTCCCGGAAAATCCGGGAGGGTTGGCAAGTATGACTCTGAGGGACTGTTATGAGATCTTCCTAGACATTTTGAGGTCATAAACGGGTTATTGAACAAAGCTGGACTTTTCTAAAGCATGGTTTTCTCTTCCTGTGTTCTGCAGGAGTCAGTGAAGAACATTTTCTCCCAAAGCCGCAGGAGGAGCCACAGCCCCGCCACATTAAAGAGGAAAATGAGCCACAGTCCACCCACATTAAAGATGAAAAGGAGGAGCCACAGCCCCTTCACATGAAGGAGGAAGAACACAGCATCAGTCGGGATGGAGAGCATCTTGAAGGACAGGAGGAGTTCTCATTGATTAATGTCCCTGTTAAGGGTGAAGATGATGAGGTCAAAGGTGAAAGTGAGGAGAAGAGAGAGGCGGAGCCTCCAAGCAGCAGCTCAACAGAAGCTGATGGAGACCACTGTGGATTATCACAAGCAGACAAGCTCTTAGCTCCACTATCAGATAGTGACGACACAACGTCACACTCTCCTGACACTGATGATGAAGACTCTGAAGCTGATAAGACATGTCACACTGACGACACGCACTTGAAATGCTCTCACTGTGACAAAACCTTTAAATACCATTTTTATCTGAAAACACACATGAGAATGCACACGGGAGAAAAACCTTTTTCATGCTCAATCTGCGGTTTAGGTTTTACACAGAGTGGAAGTTTGACCGTACACATGAGAACGCACACAGGAGAAAAACCCTTTTCTTGTTCAGTCTGTGGTAAAGGTTTTGTCACGAGTCAAAATTTGAACGTACACGTGAGAACGCACACAGGAGAGAAACCTTTTTCTTGTTCAATCTGCGGTAAAGGGTTTGTAACAAGTCAAAGTTTGAATATACACACAAGAACGCACACCAAGGAAAAACCTTTTCCGTGTTCAATCTGTGGTAAAGGTTTTGTAACAAGTCAAAATTTAAAACTACACATGAAAATGCACACCGGTGAGAAACATTTTATCTGTTCAAAATGTGGTAAAGGTTTTACACAAAGTCAATGTTTAAAAAGACACACCAGATTACACGGCGAAGAAAAACCTTTTTCTTGTTCAATCTGTGGTAAAAGTGTGAAAAATTTGAAAATACACATGAGAATACACACTGGTGAAAAAACATATTCCTGTTCGAGCTGCAACAAAAGCTTTTATGACCGATCAGAACTTGGAAGACACATGAGAACACACACAGGTGAGAAAGTGTTGAGTTGCAGTGTGTGTCATGAAAGGTTTTCTTATAAGTACCAGTTGAAGAAACACAAATGTGCTGGTGAGAACAGCAGGAGCAAATTAAGTTAAAGGATTCCAATTAAACGTGCAAGACTTTGATAACTTGGACTGTCTAACAACATCATTACATATAGTGAAGTGAATTATGTTTATGATGCTTTTTCACTAGAGAATCAAAGTGCTTTACACAGTGATCTACATTTAAACCAGTGTGGGGAACAAGGGTGAAGTGACTTGCCCAAGGACACAACAACAGTGACTAGGATGGCAAAAGCTGAAATCGGACCTGCAGGAACCCTCAAGTTGCTGGCATGGCCGCTCTACCGACTGAGCAACGCCGCCCAACATAACGTGTGATGTCATGTGTGTAACAATCGTGTTGATATGCTTTTACCATTTATAGATAATGATTGTTGTCATTTTAATTACATTCAACATTGTGTACTTTTTTTTTAAATGTACTTGAGTAATTTGACTAAATGGGTGAGAGTAAACACTACAAAACATGTTCTATCCAATAAACATTTGATGTGTATATGAATATTCATCATTCACTTCTATATTTATTCATGCAAGTGTTTGTTATAGGTTTTCAAAACAATTAAGTGTTACATATTTTCATATCTAATTCTAAATGATTGCATAGATGAAGTCATTTATAAGATGTACATATTTGTTTTGCATCTGTTCATTCCTTTGCTTTTGAGTACACAGAAGTCTCTCATATTTACTGGTTCACATCTTAAACATCTTTTGGATCACTTCTGGAAGCATATTATTTATTGCATACATCATATGAGTAGTTATGTTTTATTAAAGTTAAAAGTTAAAGTACCAATGATTGTCACACACACACTAGGTGTGGCGAGATTATTCTCTGCATTTGACCCATCACCCTTGATCACCCCCTGGGAGGTGAGGGGAGCAGTGGGCAGCAGCGTTGGCCGCGCCCGGGAATCATTTTGGTGATCTAACCCCCAATTCCAACCCTTGATGCTGAGTGCCAAGCAGGGAGGTAATGGGTCCCATTTTTATAGTCTTTGGTATGACTCGGCCGGGGTTTGAACTCACAACCTACCGATCTCAGGGCGGACACTCTAACCACTAGGCCACTGAGTAGGTATACAAGATCATTTACTTTTACAATGTGTGACTTTATAAAATGATTGATCGGGTCTTGATAATCCATTCTATTATCTTTAATACTTTCTTTTGTAATATGAATGTTGGTTTGTGATTTTTTTTTAATATGTACAGTATTTCCCCAATACCTTTATGCAACAAGCAATGTTTGGTGCAATAAATGTAGTTAATATTTGTTGAGTGTTTATTTTGTTCTATTTAATATTGCAGTAATTTTTTATTTATTTTAGTCTTTATATGATTCATATGTCATTCTCAATTTAGTTTTTCATCTATAATAACTCCTAAAAATTTGATTTCCTTTACGCTTTAAAAAAAAAGAAAGATTTGTTTTACACTTTTACAATATCCAAATATCCATCCATCCATCTTCTTCCGCTTATCCGAGGTCGGGTCGCGGGGGCAGCAGCCTAAGCAGGTAAGCCCAGACTTCCCTCTCCCCAGCCACTTTGTCCAGCTCCTCCCGGGGGATCCCGAGGCGTTCCCAGGCCAGCCGGGAGACATAGTCTTCCCAACGGGTCCTGGGTCTTCCCCGTGGCCTCCTACCGGTCGGACGTGCCCTAAACACCTCCCGAGGGAGGCGATCGGGTGGCATCCTGACCAGATGCCCGAACCACCTCATCTGGCTCCTCTCGATGTGGAGGAGCAGCGGCTTTACTTTGAGCTCCCCGCGAATGACAGAGCTTCTCACCTTATCTCTAAGGGAGAGCCCCGCCACTCGGCGGAGGAAACTCATTTCGGCCGCTTGTACCCGTGATCTTGTCCTTTCGGTCATGACCCAAAGCTCATGACCATAGGTGAGGATGGGAACGTAGATCGACCGGTAAATTGAGAGCTTTGCCTTCCGGCTCAGCTCCTTCTTCATCAAAGTAAAGTCTCTGCTACTCCACATCGAGAGGAGCCAGATGAGGTGGTTCGGGCATCTGCTCAGGATGGGGAGGTATTTGGGCACGTCCGACCGGTGGATGGCCATGGAGAAGACCCAGGACACGTTGGGAGACTGTGTCTCTCGGCTGGCCCAGGAATGCCTCGGGATCACCTGGGAGGAGCTGGACAAAGTGGCTGGGGAGAGAGAAGTCTGGGCTTCTCTGCTTAGGCTGCTGCTGTGACCCGACCTCGGATAAGCGGAAGAAGATGGATGGATAAGATGGAGGTTTTATTAAATAATTTGGAGGCATCCTGCGGGGTGGATTGACAAAATCTAACGGGCCGTATTTTGCCCAGGTCAGCTCTAAACAAACATGACGTTATGATATATTTAAATAAGTTATCAGTCTTGAGAAGCAGGAAGTTATCGGTTTTAAAAAGAAAGTGCATCCCTATATCGTACCATAAAACACAATTGTAACGATTATTTAGATGTTATGAAGAGGTCAAGGAATTGATGATCAATTGCTTTATTGTGTAAGATCACTTACTGCCTGCAGTAACCACACCAAAATAACAGCTACATCGCCACACTAACACCACACACATCTCATTACAATATAAAATAATTACAAAACCAATATTCATATCACAAAAGAGAGTAATGAGGATCATTATTAGACATTCAACAAATTATTCATAAAGTCACACATTTTAAAAGTAAATCAACTTGTAGTAGGGATGTCCCGATCCAGGTTTTTGCACTTCCGATCCGATACCGATACTGACCGATACCGATACTGGCCTATCCGAGCATGTATTATAGTTTAAAGTTATTTAGCCTACTTAGTTGTCAGAATCATGTTGAAACGGGTTTTAGTACTCTTGATAACAACTAGCCAGCTGAATTAGGGGAGTTTGAATAATACACAATGGTTGGTAACAAGAAACTGACCTGTTTATTAAAGGATAAACACAAAATAGACAAAATTATACATGGCAAACAGAAATGGCATCATTGAACTAGGGCTGGGCGATATGGCCTTTTTTAAATATTGCGATATTTTAAGGCCATATTGCGATACACGATATATATCTCGATATTTTGCCTTAGCCTTGAATGAACACTTGATGCATATAATCACAGCAGTATGATGATTCTATGTGTTTTGATTGATTGATTGAGACTTTTATTAGTAGGTTGCACAGTGAAGTACATATTCCGTACAATTGACCACTAAATGGTAACACCCCAATAAGTTTTTCAACTTGTTTAAGTCGGGGTCCACTTAAATTGATTCATGATACAGATATATACTATCAGATATATACTATCATCATAATACAGTCATCACACAAGATAATCACATTGAATTATTTACATTATTTATAATCCAGGGTGTGGAGGGGGGCGCCGGATGTAAATGTCAAAAAGACAGCCAAAAGAGTTTGATATGAGAATAAATCTAAAGTTAAAATATAGGGTAGAAATGCACCCATTTGCAGGAAATGTAGTCTTGATTTTCAAAATTTTCTTTCAAGGCTTGCATGTCTACATTAAAACATTCTTCTTCAAACTGCATTAACATATGCTACTTTTAAACTTTCATGCAGAGAAGGAAATCACAACTAAAAAAATCACTATTTTTTTCATACGGTGTTGATGTGGAAATTTTTGCCTCAGCATTTTGATGGTGTGGGCGTGTGGCACCGAATGGAGATAAGCGTCTCGACAGACGTCACAATATTTGAACAATGATGACGAAAACTGTTTTCTCTGTCGTGTCCGTGTGTCGAAAATTGTTATGCGCTTATTTTTTTATTTGATTTTGTGCGTGGCATAGATTTGCCATGCGCAGAGGACGTTTGAGCAGGCGCGCACCTTAGCGGCTGCGCTAGCATCACAGCTAACGTTAGCCATGCTGCTACCTCTCTGCTGGGTGAGGACGTATACGTATGTGACGTGTGACGTGTGTAAGAAGTTGCGCTTGCTGTCTGTGAGAAGGAGACAGAAGAAGGAGTGGGAAGAGCCTGTAGTGCAATGCCAGCAGCTAAAAGCAACTGCGTGAGAATCCACAGACCTGTGGATGTGTTGAAGGTGTGCTGGAAAATGCGGAAGGGAAATAGGGAGCAGCAGAAAAGTGGAATGTATTATTTAAATCCGTGCGTTGGAAAACACGGACCGGAGTTTTTTTTTAAACTGGATCTGGATCGGCATTTTCTCATGCCTTGCCGATACGCATTTTTTGGCAAATATCGGCGGCCGATCCGATCCAAATATCGGATCGGGGCATCCCTAACTTGTAGAATACACCACTGTTCCAAAATTGTAAAACATAAATATGCTTCCTGAAATTGGCCAGAATACGTTTCAGATGTGAACTAAAAGATATGAATTGAGAGGAATGTATGTGTAAAGCAAAAATAATGAACAAATATGTACAGTTGTGGTCAAAAGTTGACATACACTTGTAAAGAACATAATGTCATGGCTGTCTTGAGTTTCCAATCATTTCTACAAGTCTTATTTTTTTGTGATAGAGTGATTGGAGCACATACTTGTTGGTCACAAAAAAACATTCATCAAGTTTGGTTCTTTTATGAATTTATTATGGGTCTACTGAAAATGTGAGCAAATGTGCTGGGTCAAAAGTATACATACAGCAATGTTAATATTTGCTTACATGTCCCTTGGCAAGTTGCACTGCAATAAGGTGCTTTTGGTAGCCATCCACAAGCTTCTGCTTGAGTTTTTGACCACTCCTCTTGACAAAATTGGTGCAGATCAGCTAAATGTGTTGGTTTTCTGACATGGACTTGTTTCTTCAGGACTTTGGGAAGGCCATTCTAAAACCTTCATTCTAGCCTGTTTTAGCCATTCCTTTACCATTTTTGACGTGTGTTTGGGGTCATTGTCCTGTTGGAACACCCAACTGCACCCAAGACCCAACCTCCGGCCTGATGATTTTAGGTTGTGTTGCGTTTTGGACCAGTTGTTCCTCCCAGGGAATTCAAGTCACAATTCGCTCCCAAGTTCTTTCCGACACTTAAAGCTGAGTTGAAAAACCACCAGAGACAGAATAGGTATTTTGTTGTATATTCTCAAAGCTTTGCCAACTCAGTGGCCTAGTGGTTAGAGTGTCCGCCCTGAGATCGGTAGGTTGTGAGTTCAAACCCCGGCCGAGTCATACCAAAGACTATAAAAATGGGACCCATTACCTCCCTGCTTGGCACTCAGCATCAAGGGTTGGAATTGGGGGTTAAATCACCAAAATTATTCCCGGGCGCGGCCACCGCTGCTGCCCACTGCTCCCCTCACCTCCCAGGGGGTGATCAAGGGTGATGGGTCAAATGCAGAGAATAATCTCGCCACACCTAGTGTGTGTGTGACAATCATTGGTACTTTAACTTTAACTTTAACATTTTGAGACCAGTCTAACCCTAGAACATTCTATTGCGCCTTCCCAAAATGGTCTGTCTTCCCGATCCCACCACCCTCTCTCTCGTCCCATCTCTGTAGACAAAACAAATGCTAGTCAAAACACATTCCAAAGAACTCAAGGTTAACACACAGTTTACTTGCAGACAGAGCAGCAAGAGAAGAAATGGAAAACACGAGCTGTTTTCAAATATGACTATGGTTTAAAAGAAGTACAACTTAAATTCGGATATATATATTCCGACAGTTGCCTTCTACCCCAGCAAACGATGACGTGTAGCATCACAGAAGTCACCAGGGGGGGGAGGGGGTGGAGGGAGATGGGGCCAGCGCTGCCTGCAGGAGCAAAGGTCACTGCCTCTGTCCATGGTGCTGAGGACAGAGCACCATCAGACGGGGGGGGGGGGCGTGGCAGTGCTGACGGCGAGACACAGCTGGCAGGTGATTAGATTTCACAGGTGGTACGTATTAATCTAATCATCTGTTGTCTTTAACAGTAAGCTGCCGGGAGCAGGAGGGGAGAGAGGATACGGACGTGACTGAAAAGTCACGTTCTGCGGGAGAAAGACTTGGAGAAAAAAATCGATGCACATTAAAAACTTTGTTCAACTTTGCTCGCCTAGCTCCTGTGAAGTGTCTGTCAGTGGGACCGCTAGGAAGCGACTTCCACAGGGGGGTTAAAATAGTTAGTTTTTTTTTTGTCAGTCCATGCATGGTGAAATTGTATGTATGCAATATGTATTATTTATTGTTCATTTTTCAGTTTTTTCATTGTGTTTTACTTTTAAAAACTGTATAAAATGGCACTGCCAAGATGGCGGCTCGTTGCATAAGCTCTGTGCTCTTCTGGTTTATTCTATGTCCTTTGTGTTCTTTGATGTGTCTCTCAAGTTTTTATGTTTTTTTGTCTCTGCACTGCAACCACATAATTTCCCTATGGTGGGATAATTAAAGTCCACCCTCTCTTATCCTAAAATGCTGCGGCTTCATTTGCTGCTGCAGTTCTCACCAGCACACTTGTGTTTCTTACACTGGTACTGATAAGAGAATCTCTCATCACACACGCTGCAACTGAACACTTTCTCACCTGTGTGTGTTCTCATGTGTCTCACAAGTGTGGATTGGTCACAAAAGCTCCTGTCGCACTTTGAACAGGCGAAAGGTTTCTCACCAGTGTGCGTTCTTATGTGCACTTTCAAATGTTGACTTTGTACGAAGCTTTTATCGCAGAATGAACACATGAAAGGTTTTTCTCCCGTGTGCAATCTCATGTGTCTTTCGATCTTATCTTTTTGCACAAAACCTTTTCTGCATATAGAACAAGAAAAGGGTTTCTCACCGGTGTGCATTCTTAAGTGTATTGTCAAATGTTGTTTCAGGGAGAATCTTTTACTGCAAAATGAGCACATGAAAGGTTTTTCCCCAGTGTGTGTTCTCGTGTGTCTTTTCAAATGACAATGGTAATTAAAGGTTTTGTCACAGTGAGAGCATTGAAAGTGTGTGTTGTCAGTGTGACATGTCGTATCAGCTGTAGAGTCTTCATCATCAGTGTCAGGAGAGTGTGACGTTGTGTCGTCACTATCTGACAGTGGAGCTAAGAGCTTGTCTGCTTGTGATCCTCCACAGTGGTCTCCGTCAGCTTCTGTTGTCATGTGATGAGTTGAGCTGCTGCTTGGAGGCTCCGCCTCTCTCTTCTCCTCACTTTCACTTTTGACCTCATCATCTTCACTCTTCACAATGACAGTCAAAGGGAACTCCTCCCGTCCTTCAAGATACTCTCCCTCCTGACTGATGCGGCGTTCCACCTCTTCCTCTTTAAAGTGAGTGGGCTGCGACTTCTCTTCTTCTTTAATATGTGGCTCTTCCTCTTTAAAGTGGGGCGAATGTGACACTTCCTCTTTGATGTGGGCGGACCGTGGCCCATCCTCTTCCTCTTTGATATAGTGAGGCTCTGGCTCCTCCTCTTTCTCTTTACAGTAGGGCGGCCGTGGCTCTTTCTGCTCCATCATGGAGGTCCACTCCGGCCGCTCAGGGAGTATATGTTCTTCAGAGAGGTTTGCAGGACACAAAAAGGGACAAACACATTGTTAGAATAATTGTTTCTAAATTATCACAAAAAACTTTGTGTTACATTGAGTTCTGTCAAGTAAGAAGACAAAAGCTGTCTTTGAGGCCTACCAAGAGTAAGGCTCGTAAAACTCCACTGTGTAGGGGGTGGAGGGGTCAAGATGGCTTTTCAGTCACGTCCGTATCCTCTCTCCCCTCCTGCTCCCGGCAGCTTAATGTTAAATACAACAGATGATTAGATTAATACGTACCACCTGTAAAATCTAATCACCTGCCAGCTCCTGTCTTCTTTCATGTATGGTAATCAACAGAAGGATGTTGTTCTGGCCCAAGGACTTCAAAGCGGACAGATGGCAGGATCTGCCCAATTTCCAGACAAACTCTTTTTGAAATATTTTATGAACTCTCTTTGAACTATTTTATGGAACTATTTTACGACCTCTTCTTTTGAACTATTCTGTAACCAAAGGCAACGATGTTTACGACCCACTTCCCTCTGGAAGTGGAAGCGGTGGTCAGGTGGTCGGAGAAAGTCAAATAAAGAAGGAGGAGTGCAATCTTTTGGCAGAGCGTGCTGGAGATTGTAGAAGGATACAATGTCCGGGCGACTCTCCTCAATGTATTGAGTCCAAATTGAATTCTGTCTCTGTTTAATTCTTTGCCTCTTGTCTTGTTTAATAGATGTCATCAGTGTTTGAACCTGACACACATGTGTTAAAAAAAAGTCTCACTTTGCTCATTTGCACCAGCATATGTTCTGATAATATCTTTGAGGATTTCACCAGTCACCGCATTGACATTCTAAATGTCATAAACACACTAAATCACAAAATACCAGAAGGGATGCAAGTCAGGAAAACACACAAAATAAATACAGCAGGTGAATCGTACATACAGACAAGATAGCTGCTTGTTCACCTGAAAGATAAACTATAACAGGACTAAAAATTGTAAACCTACATTACAAAAAACCCTGCAAACTCAAATGTGGGAGAAAACGGGACG
Organism: Nerophis lumbriciformis; assembly: GCF_033978685.3. Classification (NCBI taxonomy): domain Eukaryota; kingdom Metazoa; phylum Chordata; class Actinopteri; order Syngnathiformes; family Syngnathidae; genus Nerophis; species Nerophis lumbriciformis. The sequence goes on along the minus strand of NC_084555.2, from coordinate 47,268,120 downwards.
AATATTCAAGACGAATTATAAAGATCAGAACGACTCACAGAAAAATAAAAACAAAAAGCAGACCAGGGATTCAATTCAAAAGTGATATATTCTTGTTTTGAAAATTTCAGACATATTCTTATAATGTTGTACTCTTGTTCTACAAAACCCACAACCAGTGAAGTTGGCATGTTGTGTAAATGGTAAATAAAAACAGAAGGCGTTATTGGTGCAATAGACATACTGACATAATTACTCCCATTAGCTTCATTATAGCCACCTCGTGCTTTCCCTACATTACAAATTACAATGCATTAAAAAAAAACGTGTTCTTGTCTTACACAGAGATTGTGAATCCATCCATCCATTTCCTACCGCTTGTCCCTGACAGGCAAAATTCCAAAAAAAAGTGCAGCTCCTCTTTAAAAGGGAATTGCCTATCGTTTACAATTATTATGATGTCTCAAAGTGTTATCATGTGCTAAATGTTTCCTTACCATTATTGCTATGTTGTCTATTACCATTGTTGGTATATTCATTATTCCTACATTGTTGATACAAATTATTGTTACAGTGTAATAATTATTGTTACCTGTGGTAATGCCACTATGATACAACATCTGTATTATAATCCTTGAACAAAGTAAGAGTGAAACTCATGTGAATAATCACTGAATGGAGAACTGGGGGTGGGATTAAATAACTTATCTTCTTCCCACTCCCTTTCAGGCAAAACTGGACAATCATGCATTACTATACATTACCTTTTGCACTATATTAATTTATATTATTATGTGTTGTCAACTTTGTACTTTTTTTTTAATGTCATTGCCTGAAATAAATAAATAAATGAAAATGAAAAATTATGAAAGCCATGAAAACTGATGTATTTTTTATGAAAACTGATGTATTTTTTTTTTATGCATTCTAAATCATAAATAAACAAATTAAAGTCCATTTACAACAGAGTCAATAGGAAATACTCTATTCCGCCCATAAAACCCAATAAATAACCACCCAAAATCCACCAATACTCCATTTACATTTTGTGACTTGAAAAATAACCAAGTATTAGTGATATTGTTATTACAAACCCCGTTTCTATATGAGTTGGGAAATTGTGTTAGATGTAAATATAAACGGAATACAATGATTTGCAAATCACTTTCAACCCATACTGTCGGAGGCAGATATTTACATATATCCGAATTTAAGATGTACTTCTTTCATTTCTTAGTCATATTTGAAAACAGCTCGTGTTTTCCATTTCTTCTCTTGATGCTCTGTCAGCAAATATACTGTGTGTGTTAACCTTGAGTTCTTTGGAATGTGTTTAGACTAGCATTTGTTTTGTCTATAGAGATGGGACGAGAGAGAGGGTGGTGGGATCGGGAAGACAGACCATTTTGGGAGGCGCAATAGAATGTTCTATGGTTAGACTGGTCTCAATCAATGTATATTGGCAAATCTTTGAGAATATACAACAAAATACCTATTCTGTCTCTGGTGGTTTTTCAACTCAGCTTTAAGTGTCGGAAAGAACTTGGGAGCGAATTGTGACTTGAATTCCCTGGGAGGAACAACTGGTCCAAAAACGCTACAATACTCAATTGAATATGCTACAAAGACAACATATTTGATGTTCAAACTGATAAACTTTTTTTTTTTTTGCAAATAATCATTAACTTTAGAATTTGATGCCAGCAACACGTGACAAATAAGTTGGGAAAGGTGGCAATAAATACTGATAAAGTTGAGGAATGCTCATCAAACACTTATTTGGAACATCCCACAGGTGAACAGGCAAATTGGGAACAGGTGGGTGCCATTGAACATCAAATATCTTGTCTTTGTAGTGCATTCAATTGAATATGGGTTGAAAATGATTTGCAAATCATTGTATTCCGTTTATATTTACATCTAACACCATTTCCCAACTCATATGGAAACGGGGTTTGTATAAATGTTAGAATAATTATGTGCAAAGTTATCACACAACTTTAGTATGCTTAAAGTCTGTTGCTATAGTTATTAGCTAGTGTTCTCAAGTTCGATTTTTGTATTTGTGCAAAGTTGGCAATCCAAAAGATTGCCAGCTGTCTCTATCAGTGTTGTGTCCAGACTTGGCCTGCTGACTGCCAAGGCTGAACATCGCCGTGACGCAGACAGAGCAGAGACAAGGCGATATCACCAGCGTCAACTAATCTTAATTTATTCTATAATCATATATTGTGTCTAACTGGAGTTGTCGAGATTACCCCCTTCCCTCAGCGACAGCTTCAGTGATGTAATAGGGACCTTCCAAATAAATAGAGGAGGCACGCGGGCTGGACTTTTAGAACGTAGTTTGGATCTGTAACTAGAATACAGCCCAAAACACGTGTCTCCTCGAGCTAAATTGAACTCTGTCTCTGCATGGTTCCTTGCTTCTTGTCTGATTATTAGATGCCATAAGTGTTTGAACCTGACAATAAGCGCTAACAAAGACAAACTATTTATAGCGGCGCCGTGATCAGAAGTTTGGTCAATAAATAAATCAGGAATCAGAAATCACGCCTCTCACCTGGAAAGTAGAAGGATGGAGACGTATTCCGACAAGTTGGTACACTTTGGCAGCCAATTTAGACCCGGAAATGGCGAGAACGACACGAAAAGACGCTTGGTTACACCCCACTTTTCTTTGTGAGGATTATGAGTCATTCTTCATCTAAACGGGAATAAAACAAGAATATATCAGTCGGAATCTTAATGACAGCAGACATTGTACAGTAACTCACTACGTTGCCATGCACTGAATTAGTCTGATTTCTCAAATAGTTTGTAAAGTTTGAGTGTCCCTGCACTCTCTCTAATACGACTATTGGTCGTACGCCGTGTGCCTCCCAAACATTGAGGGGCTCTTATTTCCTTTCAGAGCGAATAAATGTATTGCTTTTCCGGTTGACTATGACGTCACACCAAAACAAAGCATCTTTGCGACTCTTTATAAGTCAAAAATGAAGCTCTGATGTACACAATGTTCGCGGTAACATTGTCACATATGACAAATATTAAGTTTCTAATGGCTATGCTGATGTTATAGAAATACATATTTGTCACGTATGGCACAGTGGCCGACGGCGGTGTGCCCCACTAACATGACGCCACAACCAAGAGGTCTCGGAGCAAATGCAGGCAAAGAAAGAATGTCAATCCAATCCAATCCACTTAGACTTAGACTTCCTTTTTATTGTCATTCAAATTTGAACTTTACAGCACAGATAAGAACGAAATTTCGTTACATAAGCTCATGGTAGTGCAGGATAAAAAAGCAATAAGGTGCATATATAAATAAATATATATAAATAATATATATAATATATATATATAAAATAGATAAATATATACAAATGTACATAATAAATAGATTACTGTACAGATAAATATATTGCACTTTTTCACATGCGTCCACGTTTATGGATGTATGTTATATTGTCTTTTTTATTCCAGCGAGTTAATCCATTTTATTTGTATAGCACATTTAAACAACAAAAATGTTTCCAAAGTGCTGCACAACAATATTAAAAACAATATTCAACTATTATCCTTGGTGCCATCAATGACTGAAAAAAAAAAAAAAATGTATATATATATATATATATATATATATATATATATATATATATATATATATATATATATATACACACACACACCGGTATATATATATATATATATATATATATATATATATATATATATATACATTAGAGATGTCCGATAATATCGGACTGCCGATATTATCGGCCGATAAATGCTTTAAAATGTAATATCGGAAATTATCGGTATTGGTTTCAAAATTATCGGTATCGGTTTCAAAAAGTAACATTTATGACTATTTAAAACGCCGCTGTGTACACGGACGTAGAGAGAAGTACAGAGCGCCAATAAACCTTAAAGGCACTGCCTTTGCGTGCCGGCCCAGTCACATAATATCTAAGGCTTTTCACACACACACAAGTGAATGCCAAGCATACTTGGTCAACGGCCATACAGGTCACACTGAGGGTGGCCGTATAAACAACTTTAACACTGTTACAAATATGCGCCACACTGTGAACCCACACCAAACAAGAATGACAAACACATTTCAGGAGAACATCCGCACCGTAACACAACATAAACACATCAGAACAAATACCCAGAACCCCTTGCAGCACTAACTCTTCCGGGACGCTACAATATACACCCTGCTAAACCCCTGCCCTAACCCCGCCCACCTCAACCTCCTCATGCTCTCCCAAATTCCAAGATGCTGTTTTGAGGCATGTTAAAAAAAATAATGCACTTTGTGACTTCAATAATAAATATGGCAGTGCCATGTTGGCATTTTTTCCCCATGACTTGAGTTGATTTATTTTGGAAAACCTTGTTACGTTGTTTAATGCATCCAGCGGGGCATCACAACAAAATTAGGCATAATAATGTGTTAATTCCACGACTGCATATATCGGTATCGGTTGATATCGGAATCGGTAATTAAGAGTTGGACAATATCGGAATATCGGCAAAAAAAGCCATTATCGGACATCTCTATTGGCAACCCATCCATCCATTTTCTACCGCTTGTCCCTTTTGGGGTCGCTGGAGCCTATCTTAGCTGCATTCGGGCGGTAGGCGGGTACACCCTGGACAAGTCGCCACCTCATCGCAGTATCTGGCAACCTCAGTCATGAATTGATTAACGTGGACCCCGACTTAAACGAGTTGAAAAACTTATTGGGGTGTTACCATTTAGTGGTCTATTGTACGGAATATGTACTGTACTGTGCAATCTACTAATAAAAGTTCCAATCAGTCAATCAAAATGGAGAGTGGGAGAGGGACGACGGAATTTTGACCGTGATTGCAGTACCATTTCTGGCCACATTCCTACGTCTGGCACCTTTAACTAAGATAACAAAAACTTTGTGAAACACTTCCACACCTGGCTGTCAATCACGGCGGTCTCGACCAAGTGTTGATTCATGTTAAAGGTGCAATACAAATATAAAGTTAGTAAACATGTGAGAGTAATACGTAAACAAACCTGTTCTGTGTAAAACAACTTGATCTTCTTGAAAACAGCGTCCAGTAGTTGATATTGTCACTCCTTCTCTTCTGTTGGAGAAAGTTCCTTGTCGTATCTCTTCAACAGCCACGATTAATGGCTAATTTACCGACACTCTCAGCATATGTAATTTACACATTTATACACTAACACTTGATCTTGTTGTTGATAACGTCCGCGTCTCTTTCTTAGTAGCGCGCAGGCTAAGCTAACTAGCAAGCTAAGCGAAGCCTGAGAAGCTTTGAAGTTCACTGAGACATGTCTGACGCAAATAATACATTTTCGTTTCTTCACACGATATGCGAATAAGTAAAAATGCCGAAATGAAGGATTTAACGCAGACTTCAAAGCCACAACGCTATATTGTTGTTGTCGTCGCTACCCTATCAGTCCACGCATGCGCGAAGTTTGTCTGCTTTTTCTTCTTCTGTGGTTTAACAGCGGTTGGCAGGCAATCGTGTGGTTACCGCCATCTACTGATATGGAGTGTGGACCGAGATGCAACCCAACTCTATATTCTTTTATTTAACCCTGTCTTTTTGAAATGTAATGTTTTTGTATCCTATAACCGACTTAACCTTCTCTTTCGCCAACTTATTTCCCTTTCTCCATTGCATTTCCCACACTATAATATATATAATCTTAGAGAAAAATGTAAACTAAAACATTTGTATGCACGTACAACACTTAAGACCTTCAGAATATCAGTATGTGGAATTAAATGATGGAACGGATTAAGCAAATAATTCATACTTGCCAACCCTCCCGGATTTTCCGGGAGACTCCCGAAATTCAGCGCCTCTCCCGAAAACCTCCCGGGACAAATTTTCTCCCGAAAATCTCCCAAAATTCAGGCACACAATATAAACAGCGTACCTGCCCAATAATGTTTTAACTGTAGAATGATCGAGGGCGAGTTCTTGGTTTCTTGTGTGGGTTTATTGTTAGGCAGTTTCATTAACGTCCTCCCAGCACGGCAACAACACACAACAACAGCATTTCGTCTACCATAAAGCAGTTCGTCTGCCGTAAACAGCAATGTTGTGACACTCTTAAACAGGACAATACTGCCATCTAGTGCATTTGATGAAAGCACTTGTTGCGTGCCACACAGCAATGCATCATCAGAGAGGGCGTTCAGCATGGTTAGAAAAATAGTGACAAATAGAACAAGGATGGACAATTCAACCCTTAACTCAACAATGAGTAGATGAGTGTTATGTGTGTGTATATGTGTAAATAAATGAACACTGAAATTCAAGTATTTCTTTTATTTATATATATATATATATATATATATATATATATATATATATATATATATATATATATATATATATATATGAAATACTTGACTTAGTATTTATTTTATATATATATATATATATATATATATATATATATATATATATATATATATATATATATATATATATATATATATATATGAAATACTTGACTTGGTGAATCCTAACTGTAAATATACTCCTCCCCTCTTAACCACGCCCCCAACCACGCCCCCGCCCCGCCCCCCACCCCCCACCTCCCGAAATCGGAGGTCTCAAGGTTGGCAAGTTTGAAATAAATCAAACAATGTACTAATATGATCCACTACAAGAAACTATTCAAACTTAAAGTGTTTACAAAGTACAAAGAAGAAGAACCATGATAAACATTATGAATTTATCTCATCCATTCATTCATTTTCAAAATAATCTTACTCATCTCACTATATGAAATATAACTTACTTCACCGAGTATTAATAAAATTATCATTTAATTTTTATTGTGATTATTTATGGAGTATATTGTGAATACATTGAAAACAGGAAGTGAACAAAAGATTTAGCAACTGTTATGTAAAAGAAAAGGGGTAGGATTAAATAAGCTTTGCTTCTTCCTACTCTTTTTCAAACATGTTGAAATAAGAAACTGGAAATTGTGATGTATCCCAGTCATACTTGCCAACCCTCCCGATTTTCCCGGGAGACTCCTGAATTTCAGTGCCCCTCCCGAAAATCTCCCGGGGCAACCATTCTCCCGAATTTCTCCCGATTTACACCCGGACAACAATATTGGGGGCGTGCCTTAAAGGCACTGCCTTTAGCGTCCTCTACAACCTGTCGACACGTCCGCTTTTCCTACATACAAACAGCGTGCCGGCCCACTTACATGATATATGCAGCTTTTACACACACATTAGTGAATGCAAGGCATTCTTGGTCAACAGCCATACAGGTCACACTGAGGGTGGCCGTATAAACAACTTTAACACTGTTACAAATATGCGCCACACTGTGAACCCACACCAAACAAGAATGACAAACACATTTCGCACCGTAACACAACATAAACACAACAGAACAAATACCCAAAACCCCTTGCAGCACTAACTCTTCCGGGACGCTACAATATACACCCTCGCTACCACCAAACCCCGCCCCCCCCAACCCCACCTCAACCCCTCCGACCCCCCCTCAGCCCCCATCTCACGAATTCAATGTTAGCAAGTATGGATGTATCATGTTGTATGCTTGCATGTTCCAAATAAACTCAAACTCAAACACTTTCCATCTGACCCACGCCCACATTGAGCCCCGCCCACTTGCCCTCACATTGAGCTCCGCCCACACTTGCCCTCACGTTCGACCGCAGAAGAAGAATGTCCGCAGAGCGTAGAATAAGTAAATCTGTTTGCAAAATGGAGTTCAACGAGGGTTTCTTTTATGTGTTGACGCGCTCTTTTACAATATTTGTTACAGCCAAGGAAGAAAGTAATATTATTCTATTTTTGAAATTCGTTATGCTCGTGATGGTCAGATGAATGCATCGGCACAAGTTAAAGTTAAAGTACCAATGATTGTCACACACACACTAGGTGTGGTGAAATTTGTCCTCTGCATTTGACCCATCCCCTTGTTCACACCCTGGGTTGAGGGGAGCAGTGGGCAGCAGAGGTGGCCGCGCCCGGGAATCATTTTTGGTGATTTAACCCCCAATTCCAACCCTTGATGCTGAGTGCCAAGCAGGGAGGTAATGGCTCCCATTTTTATAGTCTTTGGTATGACTTGGCCGGGGTTTGAACTCACAACCTACCCATCGCAGGGCGGACACGCTATAACCACTATGCCACCGAGTAGGTGAGACAAGACTCCACCTGCTGGCCAAATGTATAATCACAAACAGCTGTATCTTAACGTGTGATGCATTGAATTGACAATGACAATGAATCACAATACATGCTTGCCAAAATGATTTTTGCCAGTTAAATTAACAAGGTATTGTAGCGTCCCGGGAGTGTTGCCGCTGCAAGGAATTCTGGGAATTTGTCCTGTTGTGTTTATGTTGTGTTGCGGCGCAAATATTCTCCCGAAATGTGTTTGTCATCGTTGTTTAGTGTGGTTTCGCTATAACGGCACAGGTTTATGATGGTGTTGGCATTGTTTATACGACCACCCTTAGTGTGACATGCATGGTTGTTGACTAAGTATGAACATAGTGAGCGCACAAAGCATAAGAACAAGTATATGCATTTTATTATTTACATTTGATTATTTACAATCCGGGGAGGTGGGATGTGGTGGGGGGAGGGTGTTAGTCTAGTGTTGTAGCTGCCTGGAGGGCATACTTGCCCACCTTGAGACCTCCGATTTCGGGAGGTGGGGGTGGGGGTTGGGGTGGGGCGAGGGCGTGGTTGGGGGCGGGGCTAAGAGGGGAGGAGTATATTTACAGCTAGAATTCACCAAGTCAAGTATTTCATATTTATATATATAAATAAAAGAAATACTTGAATTTCAGTGTTCATTTATTTACACATATACACACGTAACACTCATCTACTCATTGTTGAGTTAAGGGTTGAATTGTCCATCCTTGTTCTATTCTCTGTCACTATTTTTCTAACCATGCTGAACACCCTTTCGCAGGAACCCAGAAAGGTTTCGAGTACCACCAAAAAACCTGAATCTCTGAAGACAGTATACAAATCTGTGTTAAAGGTGTACAAATCCTGTTTGTATAATAAGCATGTTATTTTTTTACAAATGAGGGTTAAGAGTTCAGTACTAAAAAAAAAATTAAAAAAATGTGGCTTAAGTACAGTTTTTTAATTGAGCTGCTGCATTTTTTGGTTGGGTTGTTTATTTATTTTGAGTAACTTCTATACATTTCTAAAAGGGGAGGAATGTAATAGTGATCTATGTTTGTCTGTTGCCATCTCCTGGTGAATGTTGGCTATAGCGTACTGGGGTTACTTTTTGGTTGGCCAACGATTTATGTGGTGTTGCGCACCTGACGTCACTCAGGTCCGCATGGAGCTGGAGGGGGCGTGGCTTCCAGCTCCGTCTGAATTTCGAGAGATTTTCGGGAGAAAATTTGTCCCGGGACGTTTTCGGGAGAGGCGCTGAATTTCGGGAGTCTCCCGGAAAATCCGGGAGGGTTGGCAAGTATGCTGGAGGGGTTCTTTTAGTGCGGTTTTGAAGGAGGATAGAGATGCACTTTCCTTTACACCTGTTGGGAGTAAAGCAGGAGAGATAAGAGAGAGGAAAGGGGAGCGTCCGCCTCGCGATGCGTGCCAGTCAGAAAACGTGATTGACAACAGGCCATCATAGCATTTCACTTCCCTGGTGGTCTAGTGGTTAGGATTCGGCGCTCTCACCGCCGCGGCCCGGGTTCGATTCCCGGTCAGGGAACTACCTTTTACCATGAATCATAACGTGGACCCCGACTTAAACAAGTTGAAAAACTTATTGGGGTGTTACCATTTAGTGGTCAATTGTACGGAATATGTACTGTACTGTGCAATCTACTAATAAAAATCTCAATCAATCAATCAATCCAAAATACTGTCAAAGCGCTTTGAGTACCTTGAAGGTAGAAAAGCGCTATATAAGTATAACCCATTTATCATTATTTATCAGCAAACTGTGCCATAACGTCACCATCCACATCCGGGGAGTGGCGCTAATGCACTAAATCAACTTGCAACCGCCGTTAAACCGAAGAAGAAGAAGAAGACACATAGGCTCCTCCCCTACATGAAACAAGCTTCAAGCTTCAGTTCCTTCCTTTTATTCCACACTCGCTTCTAAACCTCGCCACATCTCTTCGCGTCTCAACAAACCACACTTTACTAATTCGCCGTGTCAGGCTAAACCCGCAACTCGTCTCAGTGAACTTTTGAAGCTTATTAGGCTCGCTCAGCGTGCTATAGTTAGCTCAACTTGCTAGTTAGCTGAGCTTGTTAGCTGCTAACAAAGAGACTTTGATTTTTGTCAACACGTCGCTAAGCAGAGATCAGATGTGAGTGTAAAGTGTTGTGATTGTGTGAAAATGTGCGAAAGAACGATAGCAGAGTACGAGGAGGAACTTTCTCCAACAAAGAAGGAGAAGGAGCGACAACATCAACTACTGGACGCTGTTTTCAAGAAACATCAAGTTGTGTTACACAGAACAGGTTTGTTTACTTTTTACTCTCACATGTTTACTAACGGCCCTGCGATTAGGTGGCGACTTGTCCAGAGTGTACCCCGCCTACCGCCCGAATGCAGCTGAGATAGGCTCCAGCAACCCCCCCCCCGCAACCCCAAAAGGGACAAGCGGTAGAAATGGATGGATGGATGGATGTTTACTAACTTTATAGTTGACTAATAGGGCATACTTGCCAACCCTCCCGGATTTTCCGGGAGACTCCCGAAATTCAGTGGCTCTCCCGAAAACCTCCCGGGACAAATTTTCTCCCGAAAATCTCCCGAAATTCAGGCGGAGCTGGAGGCCACGCCCCCTCTAGCTCCATGCGGACCTGAGTGACGTGTTGACAGCCTGTTCACACGTCCGCTCTCCCACAATATAAACAGCTAATGATCGAGGACGAGTTCTTGGTTTCTTATGTGTGTTTATTGTTAGGCAGTTTCATTAACGTCCTCCCAGCGTGGCAACAACACACAACAGCAGTCAAGTTTTCATCTACTGTAAAGCAATTCGTAAACAGCAATGTTGTGACACTTTTAAACAGGACAATACTGCCATCTACTGTACATGCATATGTGACCCACCCATAATGTGTCACATTTTTGTGTTGATTTATTTATTTTATTTTGTGGTTTGAATTCGTTTTTGGAGCTGTCATTACACATTTATCAGTATTCACATTGGTCAGTAGGGGGCAGTAGGGCGTTTCTTCCCAATTGAATGCTATCACCTGCAGACCGGAAGTGTCTTGTCATTCTGATGAGTGCGACCAGTCTGTGAACAATTGAAACGTCCTGTGTGCTTTTTCCTCCTGTATAACAGGTTAGTTTTGGTGAATCGACTCACTGAATAATATCCATGTGATCTTTATAAGTTTAAGTACACATTCTGATGGTGGAGCCTAACTCTAAAGTGTTTGTGAGTTGTAGTTTGTATTTGTGAATGAATCCAGTGCAGAGCTGCAGTAATCAATACAAAATGGCGACGTGAGTACGCAATGTTTATATAAGAACTTCTGATCCTAATTCAGACTCCCAAATTAGAGCTCCCGTTTTCTTATTGATTTTATAATGTATATTTGTATTATGTGTGTGTTCTGAAATAGTGACAGAGAATAGAAACAATTCAACCCTTAACAATGAGTAGAGGAGTGTTATGTGTGTGTATATGTGTAAATAAATGAACACTGAAATTCAAGTATTTTTTATTTATCTATATATCTATATATATATATATATATATATATATATATATATATATATATATATATGTAATAAAATATATATATATATATATAGCTAGAATTCACTGAAAGTCAAGTATTTCTTATATATCTCTCTTAACCACGCCCCCCGCCCCACCCCGACCACGACCCCCACCGCCCACCTCCCGAAATCGGAGGTCTCAAGGTTGGCAAGTATGTAATAGGGACAAGCGGTAGGAAATGGATGGATGGAACATGAACATGGCATGTTAGACTAATTTTGATTAAAAGGTGAACTCACTCATGTTATTATTGCCTTTTGAAACGCTTAACATGTCAAAGTCAATTGACTTGAATGTATTTTAATCCGCAAAAGCAATGTGGTTGCAGATTATCTCTATTTATACAGTAGGCAATTTCAAGCTTTTTTATATTATCCATTCTAAGCTCATGTTGTCTGACGTGTGTTGTATTATTGACTATTTATTGTGAGCCATGTATGTGTAGTCTATACGAACCACGACAACCTGCTGCTCAAATGTAATTGCTCATTGAGGGATTAATAAAGTTGTCTGAATTTGAATTGAGAGAAGATAGTAGCAAGAAAGAATGAGAGAGAGTAATCTTCAAGATGTTTACATCTGCTTTGGGAAATGTGAGAGGAGGGATGGGAGGGGTTTGGGCGAAGTGTCTCACCCTGGGAGGGGGAAGGTGGAATGCGCAAAACACACTTTATCTGATTGTGATATCAGCCAACAGGAATGTCTTCATCAAACAGGAAAAAGTCAATGTCTAAAAGGAACCCATTTGCAGAACAACCTCTTTTACCAAAAGACAAATACAATATAAATTAGTTATCTCCCAACATCACAGCAGACTTTGTCCTGTTCACGGAGAAGGTGGGGGTTTGGAGACGTCTCCGCAGGAATGCATCAGGGCTATAAAAGTGTCTTATCTTTGACAAAACCCAGGCCGCCTGCAGCCAAGACAAAGCAACACACACCAGCACTTGCGCTAAAATTGTTAGACAAGAAATTACTCAATTATATTTTTCACCATACATGGTTACAAATCACATCCAAATCCACTACAAAATATAATGAGTAATAAGCAAACCACTCTCTCTCTCTACCCCTACTCATGTTTGGCACATTTCATCTGTATTTGAAGTTTCTGATTGATCACAAAACATTAAGGATGTCATCAGGAAAGTAAACAAGGTAGGAGTGGAACTCTCACATACTCTTAATATATATATATTTTTTCATTGATACTTAGTTTCGTCAAAGTCTGATGGGGTTTTGTTAATAACAATTCAAAGTAATGTGTTGTTGTTCAGTCTGTTAGCTATAGCTTGCTTTAATTAATACACTAAGCTGTCAAGACTTGGTCTTGGGTGTATGCTTTTCCGGGATGCAACGGAAAGTTGGCTCGGGCGAGACGGGAATGTGAGTACATTTTTTATTTAAAGACTATAAATACAAAACAAGGAGGTAAACAAAAGGCGCGCACAATGGCGGAGAACAAACTATGAAACCAAACACTTGCACAAAGGCAAAAACTATGAACAACAAAAAACACTAACTGTGGCTTAGTAAACAAAAACTTACTTGGCATGGAACCGGCATGAAAAAAGACCAGCAAGGATCATAAGGGTGTGGAGAGTGTGCAGAAGCATAAATATGGGGATGTCGTCAGAACGACAAACTGAAAACAATGAACTTAAATACTATAGACATGATTAACGAAAACAGGTGCGTGACTCAAAATGTGAAACAGGTGCGTGACGTGACAGGTGAAAACTAATGGTTGCTATGGTGACAAAACAAAGGTGCACAAAAAGTCCAAAAACCAAAACGCACATGACCAAAACAAAAACATGATCACACAGACATGACATAAGCTAACTGAAGTGACTCTGATCATATCCTGATAATAGTGTAAATCATACATCTTTTATTTATGTACACATGATCGTAGTTACATTATGATCTTGCTCTGCTGCTGAGCAAGAAAATGCGTGTGTGTGTGTGTGTGTGTGTGTGTGTGTGTGTGTGTGTGTGTGTGTGTGTGTGTGTGTGTGTGTGTGTGTGTGTGTGTGTGTGTGTGTGTGTGTGTGTGTGTGTGTGTGTGTGTGTGTGTGTGTGTGTGTGTGTGTGTGCTCAAAGATGTATCGAAATGTTTTAGTACGACTTTGGTAAGCTATAAAGCCGCACCGCTCAAACGATTGTCGGCGCATTAAACATACAAGTATTATCATGGTGTGTGTATAAGGTAAGACATATTAAAAGCAACCGTTCTTACCTTCTGGTACCTGCTGATCTGTATTTGGGATCTGCATAAATCCTGAAAAATTGCGCGGGTCCGTCTTTGTAGTCCGTGCCGACACCGTAGTCGATAAGCTTCTTCTTTTTCTCTATCTTCTTGTTATGGGACATTCATCCTCCGCTGTTGCCATTTTTGATATAAAGTAGTGTAAAGTTCTTACTTATATCTGTCAGTAAACTCGCCATGAAAGTGCTAAAACATACCGGTGTAGTGAGTTTAATTATTCACCCAAGGAACTTTAGTTATTAGAGTTCTGGTCGAACGTTTTTTCACGGGACACATTTCCGGTGTTGTTGTTGTTTCCGGATGAGGAGATGCTGCTCCGTTATTGATTTAGGTAAAGTCTAAAATGTCGTTAAAACAGTTAGCTCCATCTTTTGACACTTCTTCCACTCCCGTCCTTGCACGCTACACCGCTACAACAAAGATGACGGGGAGAAGACGCTGTCGAAGGTGAGCCACGTAAATAAGAAGCGACTGTCAGAAAGCGGCTTGAAGATGATCTGTAAAACATCATCTATGCAACATTTTGAGCAAAGAACCACCATCACATGTTATGTAGACCACAAGGAAGTCTTTTACATTTAGAAAAACATAATAATAATATGACTCCTTTAATGCGCCCTATAGTCCGGAAAATATAATATTCCAAAGTCGAGGACCAGCTAAAGAAAAAGACCAATTGGATGTTTGAAAGTTCCCACACATATGACGGAGCAGTACCATGAACTACCGGCTTAGTTGGCCACATGCGTGGACAGCACCTTTTACCTCTTATTTCCAAAATTGTGTACACTACTGAATTGGGGTCTTATGGCCCTTATGTGGACACTTATACTGCCATCTGGTGGTGTCAGAAGAGTATAACATACAATGGAATATGGAAAAAACAGTGTAAAAATAAGAATTAGCATGTCACTAAACATGAAGTACACGTTTGTGTACTTATGGACTAAGTACATCATATCAAAAGATGATTCTTAGTTTTTATTCTAATTAGGGTCCAATAAGCCCAAATAGCAAAGAGAAATTAAAAAAAGCATGTAAACAAACAGCATGGGCCTTAAGAGGTTAAAAACAAACACTAAAGGTTAAAAAACGAACTCCAAAACAGACTTCCTGTAAACCAGTGCAGAACTGGATAATGCAGTTCTGTGGTTGAGTGTTGCTGCAGTATTTCATACCAGTTGAAGGGCAAAAAAAGATGAAAACAATCAGAGTAAGGTGATAAAAATATTTTTTGAAGCATTTTTTGAGCTAGTTCATGCGATAATTTGATTTCCTTTAGTACTTGTAAACATGCGACTGAGCAAAGCTGGATTATTCTAAAGCAGGGGTCACCAACATTTTTGAAACCAAGAGCTACTTCTTGGGTACGGATTAATGCGAAGGGCTACCAGTTTGATACACACTTAAATAAATTGCCAAAAATAGCCAATTTGCTCAATTTACCTTTAACTCTATGTTATTATTAATAATTAATTATATTTATCTTTGTGGAAACACTGATCATCTTAATGATTTCTCACAATAAATATATATAGAAACAGATAAATATCAATATGAACTATACTAGGTCAGAGTTAATTTATATTAAACACAAAAAACACTTTACATTTTAAGTGTTTATATATATATACGTATATATTGTCATTTGTAAGTTACATGTAAGTGTGATTTAAACAAGAATAGCTAAATAATAAATATATATATATATATATATATATATATATATATATATATATATATATATATATATATATATAAATGGGTATTTTTGTCTGTCATTCCGTCGTACATTTTTTTTCCTTTTACGGAAGGTTTTTTGTAGAGAATAAATGATGAAAAAAACACTTAATTGGACGGTTTAAAAAAGGAGAAAACACGAAAAAAATGAAAATTAAATTTTGAAACATAGTTCATCTTCAATTTCGACTCTTTAAAATTCTAAATTCAACCGAAAAAAAGAAGAGAAAAACTAGCTAATTCGAATCTTTTTGAAAAAATAAAAAAAAGAATTTATGGAACATCATTAGTAATTTTTCCTGTTTAAGATTAATTTTAGAATTTTGATGACATGTTTTAAATAGGTTAAAATTCAATCTGCACTTTGTTACAATATATAACAAAGCTATATTTCTAACAAAGACAAATCCTTATTTCTTCTAGATTTTCCAGAACAAAAATTTTAAAAGAAATTCAAAAGACTTAGGAATAAGATTTAAATTTGAGTCTACAGATTTTCTAGATTTGCCAGAATAATTTTTTAAAAATTTTAATCATAATAAGTTTGAAGAAATATTTCACAAATATTCTTCTTCGAAAAAGCAGAAACTAATATGAAGAATTAAATTCAAATGTATTTATTATTCTTTACCATAACAAAAATACATTTACTTGAACATTGATTTAAATTGTCAGGAAAAAAGAGGAAGGAATTTAAAAGGTAAAAAGGTATATGTGTTTATCAATCAATCAATCAATCAATGTTTATTTATATAGCCCTAAATCACAAGTGTCTCAAAGGGCTGCACAAGCCACAACGACATCCTCGCTACAAAGCCCACATAAGGGCAAGGAAAAACTCACCCCAGTGGGACGTCGATGTGAATGACTATGAGAAACCTTGGAGAGGACCGCATATGTGGGTAACCCCCCCCCCTCTAGGGAGACCGAATGCAATGGATGTCGAGTGGGTCTAACATAATATTGTGAGAGTACAGTCCATAGTGGATCCAGCATAACAGTAAGAGTCCAGTCCACAGTGGGGTCAGCAGGAAACCATCCCGAGCGGAGACGGGTCAGCAGCGCAGAGATGTTCCCAACCGATACACAGGCGAGCGGTCCACTCCGGGTCCCGACCCCGGACAGCCAGCACCCCATCCATGGCCACCGGACCTGAGTGTCTCCCCCTCCACAAGGGATAGGGGGGAGCAGAGGAGAGAAGAAAAGAAACGGCAGATCAACTGGTCTAAAAAGGGGGTCTATTCAAAGGCTAGAGTATACAAATGAGTTTTAAGATGGGACTTAAATGTTTCTAAATCTTTAAATGTTTAAAAATCCTAAAATCATTTTTAAGGTTGTATTTTTTCTCTAAAATTGTCTTTCTGAAAGTTATAAGAAGCAAAAAAAAAAAAATGAAGTTACTTAAACAAGTGAAGATCAAGTCTTTAAAATATTTTCTTGGATTTTTCAAATTCTATTTGAGTTTTGTCTCTCTTAGAATTAAAAATGTCAAGCAAAGCGAGACCAGCTTGCTAGTAAATAAATACAATTTTAAAAATAGAGGCAGCTCACTGGTAAGTGCTGCTCTTTGAGCTATTTTTAGAACATGCCAGAGGGCTACTCATCTGGTCCTTACGGGCTACCTGGTGCCCGCGGGCACCGCGTTGATGACCCCTTTTCTAAAGTATGTTGGTCTTCTTGTGCCTTGCAGGTGCACGTGAAGAACATCTCCCTGGGCAGCAGGAGTGGATCTCCTGGACGGAGCAGGAGGAGCCACAGGCCCCCCAACTAAAAGAGGAAAAGAAGGAACACAGCATCAGTCAGGAGGGAGAGCGTATTGACGGATTGGAGGAGGTTGATGTCACCAGGAGGCTGTTGACTGTCTTTGTGAAGAGTGAAGACGATGAGGTTAAAAGTGAAAGTGAGGAGAAGAGAGAGGCGGAGCCTCCAAGCAGCAGCTCAACAGAAGCTGAAGGAGACCACTGTGGAGGATCACAAGCAGACAAGCTCTTAGCTCCACTGTCAGATAGTGACGAGACAACCTCACACTCTCCTGACACTGAAGATGGAGATTCTAAAGTTGATACGACATGTCACACTGACAACACACACTTTCAATGCTCTCACTGTGACAAAACTTTTAATCACCGTTGTAATCTGAAAACACACATGAGAATACACACCGGGGAAAAACCTTTTTCCTGTTTAAACTGCGGCAAAGATTTTACTCAATGGCAACATTTGAAAACACACATGAAAATGCACACTGGAGAAAAACCATTCATGTGCTCAATTTGCCGTAAAACATTCTCCAGGAAGGAACATTTAAAATTACACACCAGAGTACACGCCGACGACAAACCCTTCATGTGTTCAGTATGTAGTAAAAGATTTTCTCGGAAGGAATATTTGAAAGTTCACACGAGAATACACACTGGAGAGAAAACTTTTTCATGTTCAGTCTGTGCTAAAAGTTTTTTACGAAACACCGAGTTAAAAAAACACACGAGAACACACACCGGAGACAAACCTTATTCTTGCCCAAACTGCGGTAAAGATTTTACACAAAGGCAACATCTGAAAGTACACATGCGAAGACACACTGGAGAAAAACCTTTTTCATGTTCAATCTGTGGTCAGGGTTTTACACAAAATAGTACTCTGAAAGTACACATGATAATACACACCGGAGAAAAAACATTCTCCTGCTCGGTATGTGCTAAAGCTTTTGCAAAGAATAGTCATCTGAAAGTACACATGAGACGACACACTGGTGAAAAACCGTTTACATGTTCAACCTGTAGTAAGGATTTTTTAGAAAACAGTGCTTTGAAAGTACACATGACAATACACACGGGAGAAAAAACATTTATGTGCTCAATTTGTTGTAAGAGATTCTCCCGGAAGCAAAGTTTGAAAGTACATACAAAAATACACACTGGAGAAAAATATTTCTCCTGTTCAGTCTGCGGTAAAGGTTTTACACACAACAGTGATTTGAAAGTACACACAAGAACACACACCGGCGAAAAACCATACTCGTGTTCAAGCTGCGACAGAAGCTTTTGTGAACAAACAAAACTCGCAAGGCACACGCGAACGCACACCGGCGAGAAACCATATTTCTGTTCAATCTGCAACAGAGGCTTTGCTGACCAGTCGGCACTTAAATTACACGTGAGAAGACACACGGGTGAGAAAGTGTACAGTTGCAGTGCGTGTGGTGAAAGATTCTCTTATAAGTACCAGTGTGAGAAGCACAGGTGTGCTGGTGAGAACGGCAGCAGCAAATTATTTGATGATTTTGAATAAATTGTCAAAACTTTAAATTCAAACATCACCACATATAATGTGTGACATCATTGTGTAGGTGACACAATCTTGTTAATATGCCACTACTATTTAGAGATTGTAATTTTTAGTATATTGCTTTAATTTCAGTCAAATACACACATTCATATACAACATAGTGTTCATTTCATATTCTGTTTACGGTGGATCAGGGGTTAGTGTGTGTGCCTCACAATACGAAAGTCCTGGGTTCAATCCTGGGCTGGGGATCTTTCTGGATGGATGGATATTTTTTCCATAAAGTAAAAACAAAACACAAAACAGTCTTAGTTACCTGAGATACTAAGTATGTCATTATTATTGTCATGTCTGTGTAATCATGTTTTGTTCTAAGTCATGTTTTGTTTAGTTTCTGGCTTTTCACTCCCTTGTCTTGTTTGCATGATTACCCATTAGTTTCACCTGTTCCACGTTTGGACTCATTGTGCACTCTTGTTTGTCACCATAGCAACCATTAGTTTTCACCTGTCACGTCACGCACCTGTTTCACGTTTTGAGTCACGCACCTGCTTTCACTAATCATGTCCATAGTATTTAAGTTCATTCATTTTCTGTTGTTCGTCCTGACGACCACAACACATTTATGCTCTGTTCATGCCTGATACTTCTTTTCATGTCAATTCCTCAAGCAACGACTTTTGTCCAAGCCAAGTAAGTTTTTGTTCCATATTTATAGTCTTTTTGGTTTCATAGTTTGTTCTCCGCCATTGTGCGTGTTTTTTGTTTGTACTTTTTTGCTATAGTCTTTTGGTTTCATAGTTTATTCTCCGCCACTGTGCGCGCTTTCATTTATTCCTTTTTTTGATAATAATAAATCATGTACCTTCATTCCCGTCTCGCACGAGCCAACTTTCCGTTGCATCCTGGAAAAGCACACACCCCGGACCAAGTCTTGACAATTATGACTTAGTACGTCATTATTTTGTCATTATTATGACTTAGTAAGTCAATATTTTGACTTACTAATTTACTAAGTTAAAGTAATTACTCCAGCAGGGGTCCTCTCCAAGGTTTCTCATAGTCATTCTCATTGACATCCCGCTGGGTTGTGAGTTTTTCCTTGCCCTTATGTGGGATCTGAGCCGAGGATGTCGTTGTGGCTTGTGCAGCCCTTTGAGACACTTGTGATTTAGGGCCATATAAATAAACATTGATTGGTGATTGATTGAAGCAGTAGAAAATGGATGGATGGTGTTCATATGTTTTTAAAACAAATATTTTTTCATTGAACAGTACAAAATGGTTATATTTAACATACTAAAATGTGTATTTAGATATTAATGATTCCGTTTTATGATTATTCATACATATTTTTATACACGTTCTTAAACATGTGAACTTTATGAAATGTTTCCTTTTTGTAATTTTAAAGGTTTCCATGGATAAACTCCTTTTATATAATATACATATTTTACATTTGTTCATAACTTTGCTTTTGAGTGCACATACATTTCTTTTAATTCATATTTACCATCTGAAATATATTCTGGACCACTTCTGGAAGCATATTATTTTTTTACTTTAGACATCATTCAAACAGTTGTGTATTGTACAATATTTACTTTTAAAATGTGTGACTTCATGAATCATTTGTGTGAGACAAAGCTACGAACAATGGGAGACCGGGCTTTCTGCTCCGTCGCTCCCAGTCTGTGGAACGCTCTCCCTGACCACCTGAGGACACCACAGACTGTGGATGCTTTAAAAAAAAAAAAGGCTTAAAAATCCTTCTTTTTTTAGATATATGCATACTAGTTTTAGCTATTTGGCTGTTCTAGTTTTTATTTTATTTTTTATTTTTATTATCTTTTTATCTTTATTTTTTTAAATACACTGTAGCACTTTGAGGTTGTTTACTCAATGTTAAGTGCTTTTTACAAATAAAATCTATTATTATTATTATTATCATTATAATCCATTCTATTAATTACTGCCAATCTCTTTTGTAATATGAATATTGCTTTTCTGATTGTTTTATATGAATGTCCCCAGACCTTAATGCAATAAACAATGTATGCTTCAACAAAAGTTTGGCACAATAAATATAGTGAATATTTATTGTGTGTGTTCTATTTCTCATTTTATTTGTGTATTATTAGTGAATGAAAATAATCATAACATATCATTAGTGTATATACTGGTAGTTAACCCATACTTGCCAACCTTGAGACCTCCGATTTCGGAGGGTGGGGCGGGGGGCGTGGTGAAGATATATATATAAGAAATACTTGACTTTCAGTGAATTCTAGCTATATATATATAAAATAAATACTTGAATTTCAGTGTTCATTTACAAACTACAACTCACAAACACTTTAGAATTAGGCTCCACCATCAGAATCTGTACTTAAACTTATAAAGATCACATGGATATTA
This sequence comes from Nerophis lumbriciformis, assembly GCF_033978685.3. Lineage (NCBI taxonomy): Eukaryota > Metazoa > Chordata > Actinopteri > Syngnathiformes > Syngnathidae > Nerophis > Nerophis lumbriciformis. The sequence goes on along the minus strand of NC_084555.2, from coordinate 47,246,599 downwards.
TTCAGTGAGTTGATTCACCAAAACTAACCTGTTATACAGGAGGAAAAAGCACACAGGACGTTTCAATTGTTAACAGACTGGTCGCGCTCATCAGAATGACAAGACACTTCCGGTCTGCAGGTGATAGCATTCAATTGGGAAGAAACTCCCTACTGCCCCCTACTGACCAATGTGAATACTGATAAATGTGTAATGACAGCTCCAAAAAGGAATTTAAACCACAAAATAAAATAAATCAACACAAAAATGTGACACATTATGGGTGGGTCACATATGCATGTACAGTAGTTTAAAAGTGTCACAACATTGCTGTTTACGGCAGACGAACTGCTTTACGGTAGACACTGTTGTTGTGTGTTGTCACACGTCACTCAGGTCCGCCTGAATTTCGGGAGTTTTTCGGGAGAAAATTTGTCCCGGGAGGTTTTCGGGAGAGGCGCTGAATTTCGGGAGTCTCCCGGAAAATCCGGGAGGGTTGGCAAGTATGAGTTAACCCTCCCCTGGCTTTTAATTAAGGGTTCTTTCACGCACCACAGTTACGTGCTATAAGAAACAAAAGTGAAAGTTAAACATAACTATGCGATTCTTCCACAAAAAAAAAATATATTAAATTTTTTCCATCACCTCAGCCTTGTTTCCAAATGGTGCTTTTTGTGGATGAATACACGTGAGCTTTCATGTTGTTATGACGTCAGTGTTGCGTGCACAGTGACGTCTTCCATGCTAGATTTGACTACATTAGGACGAATTAGTACTAACATAGAATTGATAATGAACATAATTTCACCACAAATGTAACAATAAAAATGACGTTAATACACTATATTGCCAAAAGTATTTGGCCGCTCATCCAAATGATGAGAATCAAATGTCCTAATCACTTGGCTTGGCGTATAAAATCAAGCACTTAGGCATGAAGACTGTTTCTACACACATTTGTGTAGTCTCTCTTTTTTTGATCAAATAACATTAGAGGATTTGCTACGACGTGTAAATGGGATAAAACAAACAACGTGTTTACTTGACCCACTTCCTAGAAAACTTATCAAGGAGCTTTTTGTAATATTAGGTCCATCAGTGCGAAATATTATAAACTTATCACTTTCCTCTAGCACTGTTCCCCGAGCATTCAAAAAAGCGGTTATTCATCCTCCGCTCAAAAGATCTAACCTCGATCCTGACCTCATGGTAAACTACCGATTGGTGTCCCACCTTCCCTTTATTTGTAAAATGCTCGAAAAAAATTGTTGCACAGAAGCTAAATGAACACTTAGCGTCTAACAATCTCTGTGAACCAGACTGCCGATATTATCGGCCGATGAATGCTTTAAAATGTAATATCGGAAATTATCGGTATCGGTTTCAAAAAGTAAAATTTATGACTTTTTAAAACGCCGTAGGGAGAAGTACAGAGCGCCAATAAACCTTAAAAGCACTGCCTTTGCATGCCGGCCCAGACTTTTCACACACACAAGTGAATGCAAAGCATACTTGGTCAACAGCCATACAGGTCACACTGAGAGTGGCCGTATAAACAACTTTAACACTGTTACAAATATGCGCCACACTGTGAACTCACACCAAACAAGAATGACAAACACATTTCGGGAGAACATCCGCACCGTAACACAACATAAACACAACAGAACAAATACCCAGAACCCCTTGCAGCACTAACTCTTCCGGGACGCTACAATATACACCCCCCCACTACCTCCAACCCCACCCACCTCAACCTCCTCATGCTCTCAGGGAGAGCATGTCCCAAATTCCAAGCTGCTGTTTTGAGGCATGTTAAAAAAAATAATGCACTTTGTGACTTCAATAATAAATATGGCAGTGACATTTTGGCATTTTTTCCCAAAACTTGAGTTGATTTTTTTTTGAAAACCTTGTTACATTGTTTAATGCAGGGGTGCTCATTACGTCGATCGCGATCTACCGGTCGATCTCGGAGGGTGTGTCAGTCGATCACCAGCCAGGCATTAAAAAAATAGTCCTAAAAATGAGCGATCATAAATCTTCACTATGACGTCACTTTCGTCACTTGATTGACATTCACGGCACCCGAGGGTCTTCTGAGATGACGCTGGCTGCTGCCAGCTCATTAAAATTACCGACTGGAAGGCGAGAAACACTTTATTTCAACAGACTCTGGTGCCGTACCTGTCGTCAAAACTCCAAAGACCGACTGCACAGTTGCACAATAAAAGCTTTGCTTCCTCCTGCCTGCGCTACCAAAATAAGAGTCTCAGAAAGCTGGCGTGCACAAGCTAGCAAGCTACGGAGTTTGCCGACAATGCATTTCTTGTAAAGTGTATACAAAGGAGTATGGAAGCTGGACAAATAAGATGCCAAAAACCAACCACTTTCATGTGGTATTGGACAGAAAGGAGGACTTTTTTTCTCCTGCGGACGTTATCATCACCACTGTCTGATTCCAATCAATGCAAGTCATCACAATCAGGTAATACACCAACTTATATTCTTGTCTTCATGAAAGAAAGGAATCTATATGTGTTAAACATGCTTGTATTATCTTTAACCACCTTTAACTTGTTAACAATATTAACTATATGTGTTAAACATGCTTGTATTATTTTTAACCACCTTTAACTTGTTAACAATATTAACTATATGTATTAAACATACTTGTATTATCATTAAACACCTTTAATGTATTAACAATATTAACTATATGTGTTAAACATGCTTGCATTATCATTAAACACCTTTAACTTGTTAACAAAAACATATATTTCATAAATAAGTAAATATAAATTATATATATGAATGAGGTAGATCCCCACGACTTGATCAGTTGAAAAGTAGCTCGCCTGCAGAAAAAGTGTGAGCACCCCTGGTTTAATGCATCCAGCGGGGCATCACAACAAAATGAGGCATAATAATGTGTTAATTCCACGACTGTATATATCGGTATCAGATGATATCGGAGTCGGTAATTAAGAGTTGGACAATATCGGAATATCGGATATCGGCAAAAAAGCCATTATTGGACATCTCTACTTTTTACTATTTTTATCTACCTTTGAATCATGTTTTTAATCACTGTTTGATAATCTATGGATTGTATTTATTTCTTGTGTCATTTTATCATTACTTGTACTCAACTTACTGTCCAATGTGCGAGTGTACATCTACTGCCTTAGCACACACTAACTGTACTTCAGCTTTGACACACATATCCATACTTGCCAACCTTGAGACCTCCGATTTCAGGGGGGGGGGGGGGGGGGGGGCGTGGTTAAGAGGGGAGGAGTATATTTACAGCTATAATTCACTATGTCAAGTATTTCATATTATATATATATATATATATATATATATATATATATACACAAGTAATACTTGACTTTCTGTGAATTCTAGCTATAAATATATATTTATTTTATTTTATATATATATATATATATATATATATATATATATATATATATATATATATATATATATATATATATATATATATATATATATATATAAAATAAATACTTGAATTTCACAGATAACACTCATCTACTCATTGTTGAATTGTCCATCCTTGTTCTATTCTCTGTAACTATTTTTCTAACCATGCTGATGATGCATTGATGTGTGGCACGCACAAAAGTGCTTTCATCAAATGCACTAGATGGCAGTATTGTCCTGTTTAAGAGTGTCACAACATTGCTGTTTACGGCAGACGAACTGCTTTACGGTAGACGTGACTGCTGTTGTTGTGCGTTGTTGCCGCGCTGGGTCTGGGAGGACGTTAATGAAACTGCCTAACAATAAACCCACATAAGAAACCAAGAACTCGCCCTCTATCATTCTACAGTTATAACGTGATTGGGCAGGTACGCTGTTTAATTTGTGGGAAAGCGGACTCAGGTCCGCATGGACCTGAGTTCGCTTGAATTTCGGGAGATTTTCAGGAGGAAATTTGTCCCGGGAGGTCTTCGGGAGAGGTGCTGAATTTCGGGAGTCTCCCGGAAAATCCGGGAGGGTTGGCAAGTGTGCACATATCTGCTGTTTGATTGATTGATTGAAACTTGCATTAGTAGATTGCACAGTACAGTACATATTCCGTACAAATGACCACTAATTGGTAACACCCCAATAAGTTTTTCAACTTGTTTAAGTCGAGGTCCACTTTAATCAATTCACGGTTGTGTGCTTATGATCAATACAACACTCAAAAGTTGGTTTAGCATGTCCTTGTAACATAAATGGCATTTAACACCCTATTTTCAAGTATTTCTGAGGATTTATGTCGTAAACTTACTCTTAAACTAAAAGGTAACTGTATTTTGCTTCGTCACCGTGGTTACCGTCGGACCAACGTCCGCCATAAAATAACCCTGAATGTGACTCGTTTTTTACTCTTAAAATGAACAAAACAGACCATAGCTTAACATTGCTTACTCTAAAAGGTACAGAATCAATTATACTACTGCTTGCATACCTGCCAACTTTTGAAATCAGAAAAACCTAGTAGCCAGGGTCCAGGGGCCGCAGGCCCCGGTAGGTCCAGGACAAAGTCCTGGTGGGGGGTTCAGGCTTCGCCCCCTGACGCAAAATGATTATTAGCATTCAGACATGTTAAAATGTTGCTAAAACCATCACTTTTCTATCAGTCACAGTGACTTTTCAAAACAAAAATATTACAGCAAAAATCATATGGGTTGATTGACATGTTTATTCTGTAAGCTAACTTCAATAGTTTGAAATTATTTTGACAGTTAATGCCAGTTATCCTGTCAACCTTTCACAAGACTTCAATTTGTTAATTGAAAGTATAAACAGTATAAACACTTTTTACAGTAAACAAATGGTAAAACAGTACTAAACAATTCCATTAAAAAAGAAATTGGTGTCATTATTAACTTTCTGTCCAAGCTTATATAATCTACTGCCTTGTTCAATTGTAAAAAATATTCTGTGCCTGAAATTCACATTTCTATCACAATTATCATACTGTAAACATGGTAAGCTAACTTCATTAAAATTAATAGTCCTGTCAATAGCATGGAATTACAATTCAAATGTAGTTTTTTTGTAAGCCTTTCAAAAGAATTCAAAATATGAAAAATTAATGAAAATTAATTTAAGCCATCAGACACTTGAAAAGTGGCACATCACATCTCTAATGTAATCATTTTAACTTTTCAACAGAAATAGCACTGCAAAAATATTAAGGACATACTTCTGTATTTTGGTAGTTATGCTGTCAACATTTAACAAGATTTCTTTAACTTGGACTTGAAAGCATAAATAGTATAAACACTTTTAACAGTATAACAGTACTAAACAATTCCAATCGATAACATTGGTGTCATTACCTTTTTGTGGCTAAAATCCAAATTTATTCTATCAGATTGATCATACTGCAAAAATTATAATTTGCTAAATGAATTTTGCGATTGGAAGTCCATGCTCAATTATTGCCTCCGTAAATAAAACTTCGGCATTCATCACATCCAAAGAATCTGTTTGGGCGACGAAAAACGTTGAAAGTTTTCCACTTGTATCGCTAGCAACGGCATTAGACTTGTGTTTTTTTTGTCCCAACGTGGTCTTTTACATCGCTAATTCCTCCGTGTCCGATGAAAAATCTTGTCTGCACAAGGTGCAATTCGCGTAGTTTTCACCTTTTTTGGAACGGATAATTATTCCCGGATAGGCTTTTGAATATTCTTCACGGAATGACTGCAGTTTTCTTTTCGGTTTAAGACTGGTTTGCGATTTTTCTCCGGCTGATTCCATGATCGTTCGCTCGTTTGGAAACAATGGCAACTGGTGCCTCGTGCTTGGCAGCGGTGCTATAAATAGCCTCGCGCATGGCATTCGGAATGGCTCGAGAGGAAGTTACGGGAAGCAGTGTCGATTGTCATTGTTGTTACGCGATTTCGTGAATAAAACTTTTTTTTTAATATTTTTTTTTAATGAATGAAAAACCGTATTTTTTATCACTGCAACCGTAACCTGGAATAGGTTGATGAAAACCGTACTAATTATGGGAAAACCGGAGTAGTTGGCAGGTATGCTGCTTGTATGTGTTACATGCAAACCAGCTTACCTGCAAAACAATTACAATTCTTTGTCTCCTCCAGGAGAGACTACTGCAACGCACTTCTTGTCGGGATCCCCAGCAAGAACATTCAGAAGCTGCAATACATACAGAATAGTGCTGCTAGGATCCTGATGAGACTGCGGAAATACGACCATATCACACTAACTCTCAAATCCCTTCACTGGCTTCCTGTTCCACTCAGGATTGAATTCAAAGTCTCCCTATTAACCCACCAGTGCCTCCATGGAAATGCCCCCCTCTATCTCAAAGAACTACTCACCCCCAAATCCTCCACACAGGCTGACCTCCTCCAACCTCCGAGGACAAAGCTACGAACAATGGGAGACCGGGCTTTCTGCTCCGCCGCTCCCAGTCTGTGGAACGCTCTCCCTGACCACCTGAGGGTACCACAGACTGTGGATGCTTTTAAAAAAGACATAAAAACCCTTCTTTTTAAAAAAAGCCTTTTTTTTTTTTTTTAGATATATGCATACTAGTTGTAGCTATTTGACTGTCCTAGTTTTTATTTATTTTTTATTATCTTTTTTTTTAATACACTGTCGCACTTTGAGGTTGTTTACTCAATGTAAAGTGCTTTTTTACAAATAAAATCTATTATTACTATTATTAATAGTAGCGTTACAACCGGATCTACTTTTTTTCATATCACGTACTGACAGACTTCTTCTACAGCGCCAGCTACCGATACCAAAGGCACCAAGCGCTCTCTGCTGGTGTGACTAAATATCGCATGCTGCATAGAACTACATAGTAAACCTTGACATCACAAAACATGAGTCTATAAACAGCATTTAAATCGAGTTTTCTGACCTTAAAGAGTTTTTAATTGGGTTGGGGGCAACTATTTTAATCAAAGTAAATTACTTAGTGCCACACTACCAATCCTCTGGTTTGAGTGCTGGCTCCGTCACCAGGCCCTAAATATGCAATTAAGGAACATCTGTCCCTGGTTGCTAATCAAGATGATTTTCGGGAGTGGATTTTTTTTGCTTTGTGCGTCATATGGCTGTTTTCCATTTGTGCACTTCCCAGCTGCCCATCTTTGATTTTGTGTTACCTGTGTTTCCCTAATAAGGAGGAATTATTGTTTGCACTTTCCTGCCGTCTCTACATATATAACATATATAAATATCAAATATTAAACATCTGCAATATTAAACTGAACAAAATACACACAACAAATATTAACTACATTTATTGTATCCAACTTTTGTTGAAGCATACATTGCTTATTGAATAAATGTCGGGGGACATACATATAAAACAATCACAAAAGCAATATTCATATACAAAAGAGAGTAAGAATGATAATAGAATGGCTTATCATGACACAACCGATGATTCATAAAGTCACATTTGAAAAGTAAATGATCTTGTAGAACACAAATGTGTTGAAATGATGTATAGAGAACATAATATGCTTCCAGAAGTGGTCCAGAAGATGTTTCAGATGTGAACCAATACATATGAACTAAGAGTGATTTATGTCTACACAAAAAAGGTATGAACAAATGTAAAACAAATATGTATATCACATAAAATAATTCATCCATGCAATCCTTTAAAATCAGAAATGAAAATATAGAAACACTCCATACTTTTAAAACAGATTTGAAAAACAGTTTTGTATCAGTATAACACTGAATTATGGATATCCTTATGTTTATTGTAAGTAATATGTTTTGTACGGTTTACAATTCTAAAATGAATGAAAGTCAATATAAAATAAACATGTTTCAATTTCCACCTTTTCCATCGAATGACTTATTTTTCTTAATGAATATGTTACACAATGTTGTATATTAATGCATGTAGTAGACTGAAATAAAATCCCTCATCTAAAATATTCAAACCTATAAATGGTAGCAACATATTAAACAGGATAACGTTATACACGACAATGATGTCACGTGTTATATGTGGTGATGTTGTTAGAAAATCTGCGGCTTCATTTGCTGCTGCTGTTCTCACCAGCACACTTGTGTTTGTTACATTGGTCCTTAGAAAGGAATATTTCACCACACGCACTGCAACTCAACACTTTCTCAGCGTGCATTTCCATGTGGTCTTTCAAATCTTGACTTTGTACAAAACCTTTACCACAGACGTAGCAGACAACAGGTTTTTCACCAGTGCGTCGATTCATGTGTTTTACAAGTGCTGATCGGTCAGCAAAGCTTCTGTTGCAGCATGAACAGGAATATGGTTTTTCACCAGTGTGCGTTCTCATATGTATTGTAAGTTTGGATTTTTCTGCAAAGCTTTTCCAGCAGTTGGAACAGGAATATGGTTTTTCACCAGTGTGTGTTCTGTGGTGAATTTCCAATTGTTGCTTTCGGGAAAATCTTTTCTTACAAATTATGCACATGAATGGTTTGTCTTCAGTGTGTGGAGTCATATATGGTTTCAAATTGGTATTTTGAGTAAAATCTTCACCGTGGGTTGAAGATGAGCACGTTTTTTCTGCAGTGCTTTTTCTTGTGTGTGCTTTCAAATGATGCTTTTGAGAGAATGTTTTACCACAAATTGAGCACATGTACGGTTTTTCACCGGTGTGCGTTCTTATGTGAATTTTCAAATGTTCCTTTCGGGAGAATATTTTCTTACAAATTGAGCACATGAATGGTTTGTCTTCAGTGTGGGGAGTCATATATGGTTTCAAATCAGTATTTTGTGTAAAATCTTCACCGTGGGTTGAAAATGAACACGTTTTTTCAGCAGTGCTTTTTCTTGTGTGTGCTTTCAAATGATGCTTTTGAGAGAATCTTTTACCACAAATTGAGCACATGTACGGTTTTTCACCGGTGTGCGTTCTCATGTGTAGTACAAGTGTTGCCCTTTCTCCGAAGCTTTTGTTGCAACTTGAACAGGAATATGGTTTTTCACCAGTGTGTATTCTTACGTGAACTTTCAATTGTTCTTTCCGGGAGAATCTTTTACTACAAAATGAGCACATGAATGGTTTTTCACCGGTGTGCGTTCTGATGTGTATTTTTAAATGACAATGATATTTAAAAGTTTTGCCACAGTGAGAGCATTTATAGTGTGTGACGTCAGTGTGACATGACATGTCATCATCAGTGTCAGAAGAGTGTGACGTTGTGTCGTCACTATCTGACAGTGGAGCTAAGAGCTTGTCTGTTGGTGATCCTCCACAGTGGTCTTCATCAGCTTCTGTTTTCATGAATTGAATTGAGCTGCTGCTTGAAGGCTCCACCTCTCTCTCCTCCTTACTTTCACCTTTGACCTCATCTTCACTCTTCACAGTGACATCAGTCAATGGCATCTTGGTGACATCAACCTCCTCCAGTCCTTCATTATGCTCTCCTTCTTGACTGATGCAGTATTCCTCCTCTTCCTCTTTAATGTGAGGGGTCTGTTTCTCCACCTCTTCCTCTTTAATGTGAGGAGGCTGTGACTCCTCTTCCTCTTTAAAGTGGGGGCGCTCTGGTTTTCCCTGCTCCATCCCGCAGGTCCACTCTTGCTGCTCAGGGAGAAGATGTTCTTTACAGACATCTGCAGGACACAAGAAGACAAACACATATTTTAGAAAAGTCCAGCGTTGCTCAGTCCCCACTTGACATTGTCCTGCACCACCATATGTTCTGACAATGTCTCGGATCAATCACCACGTTGACATTCAAGATGTCACGACCATACCGTATATCAGAGAATAACAAAAGCAATACAACAAGTCATGAAAAAACACAAAACAAACAGCAGTAAAATCTCTCGTACTAACAAGTAGGATTGTTAACGGATATCCGGTTCAGCTATGCCAGTCACAGCCCCCTCAATCCATTAAGGTTCAGTTGTGAATCTTTAGGTTAATCAGAATGGGTACAAAAATGATCACAATTAATATTTTTATTTCATCACATCAGATCTCCATCTCATGCTATCATGATTTCTGAAATGTTTTAATAAAGCGGATTGTCCAGTGCAGGATTACACCAAGTATCGCATCCCTACTGTTTACTACTGGAACAAACATTTCTGCCAGGTTTGATTGAGGTAATATATGCCAACAGCTGACAACTGTCATTTTGTTGATATATGTAATTGTGCTTACTTGAGGTGCAACAGTACAAGTAACCCGCACTACGATCCGTAACTGGTTTTAGGGCCACAGATTTCCTTCTTTTTCAGTACGTTTTGTTGTAGTAAACAGAACAAATTTTATTCCTCTCAAAGTTAGTATTTTTTTCGTGTCATCACAAACATTCAGCAGTAAACCAAGTATCAGTGGTGTACTAAATATAATAATACTTCTATTTCAAGTTAACATTTACTAAACAAGACTTTCATATGGTATATCATTACTTATATTCTTTAATTACTTGTACACAAACAAACTCAAAAATGATTTGAACAAACATCTTTAGTACATATTATATCAAATGAGTTGAATCTTTGCAGACACAAACACAAATTCTGATTAAACAATATTTATCACGATCACAATCATATAATCGCCCAGCCCTGATACACGCATATATATATATATATATATATATATATATATATATATATATATATACAAACCCCTTTTCCATATGAGTTGGGAAATTGTGTTAGATGTACATATAAACGGAATACAATGATTTGCAAATCCTTTTCAACCCATATTCAATTGAATGCACTACAAAGACAACATATTTCATGTTCAAACTCATAAACTTAATTTTTTTTTGCAAATAATAATTAACTTAGAATTTCATGTCTGCAACACGTGCCAAAGTAGTTGGGAAAGGGCATGTTCACCACTGTGTTACATGGCCTTTCCTTTTAACAACACTCAGTAAACGTTTGGGAACTGAGGAGACACATTTTTGAAGCTTCTCAGGTGGAATTCTTTCCCATTCTTGCTTGATGTACAGCTTAAGTTGTTCAACAGTCCGGGGGTCTCCGTTGTGCTATTTTAAGCTTCATAATGCGCCACACATTTTCAATGGGAGACAAGTCTGGACTACAGGCAGGCCAGTCTAGTACCCGCACTCTTTCACAATGAAGCCACGTTGATATAACACGTGGCTTGGCATTGTCTTTCTGAAATAAGCAGGTAACGTTGCTTGGATGGCAACAAATGTTGCTCCAAAACCTTTCAGCATTAATGGTACCTTCACAGATGTGTAAGTTACCCATGTCTTGGGCACTAATACACCCCCATACCATCACAGATGCTGGCTTTTCAATTTTGCGCTGATAACAATCCGGATGGTTCTTTTCCTCTTTGGTCCGGAGGACACGACGTCCACAGTTTCCAAAAACAATTTGAAATGTGGACTCGTCAGACCTCAGAACACTTTTCCACTTTGTATCAGTCCATCTTAGATGAGCTCAGGCCCAGCGAAGCCGACGGTGTTTCTGGGTGTTGTTGATAAACGGTTTTCGCCTTGCATAGGAGAGTTTTAACTTGCACTTATAGATGTAGCGACCAACTGTAGTTACTGACAGTGGGTTTCTGAAGTGTTCCTGAGCCTATGTGGTGATATCCTTTACACACTGATGTCGCTTGTTGATGCAGTACAGCCTGAGAGATCGAAGGTCACGGGCTTAGCTGCTTACGTGCAGTGATTTCTCCAGATTCTCTGAACCCTTTGATGATATTACGGACCGTAGATGGTGAAATCCCTAAATTCCTTGCAATAGCTGGTTGAGAAAGGTTTTTCTTAAACTGTTCAACAATTTGCTCACGCATTTGTTGACAAAATGGTGACCCTCGCCCCATCCTTGTTTGTGAATGACTGAGCATTTCATGGAATCTACTTTTATACCCAATCATGGCACCCACCTGTTCCCAATTTGCCTGTTCACCTGTGGGATGTTCCAAATAAGTGTTTGATGAGCGTTCCACAACATTATCAGTATTTATTGCCACCTTTCCCAACTTCTTTGTCACGTGTTGTTGGCATCAAATTCTAAAGTTAATGATTATTTGCAAAAAATAAAAATGTTTATCAGTTTGAACATCAAATATGTTGTCTTTGTAGCATATTCAACTGAATATGGGTTGAAAATGATTCGCAAATCATTGTATTCCGTTTATATTTACATCTAACACAATTTCCCAACTCATATGGAAACGGGGTTTGTATATATATATATGTGTGTGTACCGTATTTTCCGCACTATAAGGCGCACCGGATTATTAGCCGCACCTTCAATGAATGGCATATTTCAAAACTTTGTCCACCTATAAGCCGCCCCGGACTATAAGCCGCGCCTACGCTGCGCTAAAGGGAATGTCAAAAAAACAGTCAGATATATTATTAAAATTTGACTGACCTATTAAAAACCAGCGTTCTAACAACTCTGTCCCAAAATGTACGCAAATGTGCAATCACAAACATAGTAAAATTCAAAATAGTGCAGAGCAATAGCAACATAATGTTGCTCGAACGTTAATGTCACAACACACAAAATAAACATAGCGCTCACCTTCTGAAGTTATTCTTCATTCGTAAATCCTTCGAATTCTTCGTCTTCGGTGTCCGAATTGAAAAGTTGGGCAAATGTGGGATCCAAAATGGCCGGTTCCGTCTCGTCTAAGTCATCGGAGTCAGTGTCACTGTTCAGCAGTTCTGTGAATCCTGCCTTCCGGAAAGCTCGGACCACAGTTGTGACCAAAATATCTGCCCAGGCATTTACGATCCACTGGCAGATGTTGGCGTATGTCGTCCGGCGCTGTCTGCCTGTCTTAGAGAAGGTGTGTTCGCCTTCGGTCATCCATTGTTCCCACGCCGTTCGCAGTCGTGATTTGAATGCCTTGTTGACACCAATATCCAGCGGTTGGAGTTCTTTGGTTAATCCACCCGGAATGACGGCGAGTGTTGTATTTGTGTGCTTCACTTGTTTTTTGACACCATCTGTGATGTGGGCGTGCATAGAGTCGTATATCAACATGGACGGAGCTGTGTGAAAAAAGCCACCCGGCCTCTTCGCGTAAACTTCCCTTAACCACTCGCTCATCTTTTCTTCATCCATCCATCCCTTCGAGTTAGCTTTTATGATGACGCCGGCTGGAAAGGTCTCTTTTGGCAAGGTCTTCCTTTTGAATATCACCATGGGTGGAAGTTTCATTAGCATGGCAAGCTAGAACCACAGTGAAGGACGACTTCTCATTCCCTGTGGTGCGAATATTCACCGTACGTGCTCCCGTTGTATCCACAGTATCCACAGTGCGGTTCACAGGAATATCAGTTGCTGTGAAATAGTAATCCGTGTGCGGATGGAGAGATTGCGTCTTTTCATGAACCGGATCCTTGTCGCTTAGTAGGAGCCATTTTGTGGTCTTTACAGATGTAAACAGGAAATGAAACGTACGGTAATATCCGCGCGCTTTTTCTTCTTCTACGCGGGCGGGAGGTTGCTTACAGTAGAAGAAGAAGCGCTTCCTGTTCTATGGGGGCGGGTGCTTACCTTGGCGGTTGCTTGCGTAGAAGAAGAAGCGCTTCCTGTTCTACCGGGAAAAAAGATGGCGGCTGTTTACCGTAGTTACGAGACCGAAACTTTATGAAAATGAATCTTAATATTAATCCATATATAAAGCGCACCGGGTTAAAAGCCGCACTGTCAGCTTTTGAGTAAATTTGTGGTTTTTAGGTGCGGCTAATGGTGCGGAAAATACGGTATATATACATGTGTGTGTGTGTGTGTGTGTGTGTGTGTGTGTATATATATACATACATACATATATATATATATATACATATATATAAATATATATACACATATGAGCAACCGTAACAAGTGATAAGTGTGCATTATCCTGTTATATCTCACATTCTATATTGTGTTTTGTAAAAAGGTTGTCATAAACGTTAATTCATTAAAAAAATAATACAAAAGAAAACCATTTTTTATGCATATGTAAATGTATTCAGTTATAAACATTCATTCACTTTCTTCTTTCCTTCGTGGATCTACAGCTGTCGGTAGTTATTTTTATACCTGTATCTAATAAGTTCTAGGTGTATTTATTTCAGTATAAAAGTGTAAAAAGTTTTTTGCTTCGGTCATGAAATGATGATAATGGTGTGCCAGGGCATACATACATTTTATATTTATCGCTTACATCTCTAGAATCTACATAAACTTCAGATCTATCGGTCAATTCTAAGGTTTTTTTATGTTGTTTTTTTTTGTTTGTTTGTTTTCTGCCCTTTTTGTCAAATAATTTATGTTTTTTAATGGAAAACACACTAAATATGCAAAATCTTCCACAAAAAAATATTTTTCAAAGTGAAATATTTGGTGTGAAGTAATCGGAACCTTGGATAGGTCAATAATACATAATAACTTTGATTTTGATTCAATATTATGTTTTGAGCAATGACAGTTTTAAAGAAAAAAACAGCTTTGTTTTATTAGTCCACATTGCAACTTTTTCTAAATTACATTTCACCTTTAAGCTTTTTTATTTCATTTTTGTTATGTTTTTGTTTATTTTAATAGTATTTTAGAATGTGCCGTGCGTGGGCTTTTAAAACATTAGCTGTGGGCCGCAAATGGCCTCCGGGGCACACTTTTGACACCCCTGCTATAGATAATAAAAAATGTAATGTGATAAGTCTATGGATAAAAAGCAGAGCCTGGCGACACATGCGCGTTTATCATAACGCACAGTCAGCATCTCTGCTTCAGTAAACAATGACGGTGATGACGTCAATGTCAGCGACGCAAGCGACACTTGCTAACTTGTCAGCTGACCCCACTATGGACTGGACTCTTACTATTATGTTGGATCCACTATGGACTGTACTTTCACAATTTTATGTCAGACCCACTCGACATCCATTGCATTCGGTCTCCCCTAGAGGGGGGGTTACCCACATATGCGGTCCTCTCCAAGGTTTCTCATAGTCATTCACATCGACGTCCCACTGGGGTGAGTTTTTCCTTGCCCTTATGTGGGCTCTGTACCAAGGATGTCGTTGTGGCATGTGCAGCCCTTTGAGACACTTGTGATTTAGGGCTATATAAATAAACATTGATTGATTGATTGATTGACTCCTCGCACATTAACACTTCAAAAGGCACATATTTGCCCGGTTTGTTGACCTGCAATTGCAAAGTATGTTTTTGGGTATGGAGTAGTCGGGTCGGGTGCTGGTTAGTTTGAAGCTAACAGCTAGCCTGTCTCCATCTTCCAACGATGTCGATACAGCTGGAGATAAAAGTGAAGTTTCCATAGACTAAAAACAATGAGTAAAACAAGTAATTTACTGTAGACATGGCACAGGATGAAGTTAAAATGGTTGAGTTTACACTCACCTTAGTGTTCACCATGAAGTATTTCTTTTGACAGTCCCTCACGGTAAAGTTGTCCGAGTGCAAACTGAGGCAGTATTTGTCATTGATAAACCTCTCGGCGAATCAAAATTTACGACCAATAAAAATGCAATAAACGAGGACAGAAATGTTCCCCGGCAAATATAAACATAACAAAACAGACTGAAAGCGATAATTGATAAAATAAAAAACAACAACAAGCAAACTGGGCAGTAAAAAAAAAAAAAATCTGCGTCAAGGGGACGAGCGGGCTTCCGGAATTTCACGTCCTTTCAGATTTCAATGCGTAAAAAGACACAAAAAGTGTGTTAATGACAACACTGCATATATATATATATGTACACACACATATATGTATATATACATTGACATTGTATACCTGTATATGTATACATATATATATACACACATATACGTATATATATGTATACATATACAGGTATTAGTTGTTGCAGCCCTTATATATATATATATATATATATATATATGTATATATATATATATATATATATATGTATGTGTGGGGGAAAAAAAATCACAAGACTATTTCATCTCTACAGGCCTGTTTCATGAGGGGGGGTTCCCTCAATCATCAGGAGATTTTAATGGGAGCATTCACATACCATGGTTTATATAGGGCACAGAGTGGGTGGGTACAGGCTGGCGTAGGGGCGTGGTGATTGGCTCATGTGTTACCTAGGAGGTGTTTCCGTCTGTGGCGGCATGCTGTTACAATTTCGCTGCGCTTGTTGAGGGATGACAGGTCTGGACGGTAAATAATAAACAGTTTCTCTTTCAAGCATAGGTTGCATCTTTTATTACCACTATTGTAAGGTGTGCTGAATGCTAGAATTTGCCATGTTATTGAATATTCAACATTATTGTCTTTGAGGTGCCAAATGTGTTTGCTGAGTTCTGTGGTATTCCGCAGGTTTTGGTTCCTGAAAGAAGCCTTGTGATTGTTCCATCTGGTTTTGAACTCTCCCTCGGTTGATCCTACATATGTGTCGGATGTGTTAATGTCCTTGTGTGTTACCTTAGATTGGTAGACAACTGATGTTTGTAAGCACCCCCCGTTGAGAGGGCAATCAGGTTTCTTTCGACAGTTGCAGCCTTTGTTGGTTTTGGAGTCGCTCTGTCCGGGGGCCGACGGCTCATTTGCAATTGTTTTGTTGTGGTTTGAGATAATTTGTCGTATATTGTTCATACAGCTGTAGCTCAATTTAATGTTGTTCTTGTTGAATACTTTTCTTAGGGTGTTGTCTTTGGGAAAGTGTTTGTCAATCAGATTGAGGAATTTGTGTCCAATGTTAGTTGAGACGTTTTTGCTGTATGGGGGGTTGTACCAGATGATGTCGTTTCGTTTTCTGTTCTTTTTTGGCTGGTTTCCTGGCGTGGGTTCATAGGTGAGGGTGAAATTGTATCCGCTTTCATCAAGGGCTTTTTGGTACGGGGGGGTTGCTTGGTCAAATTCAGCTTTGCTAGATGACAGCATCGATAGCCTTTTATTAAATCCGGTAGGTATTCTTTTCGTGGTGGTGGGTGGGTGGTTGCTGTCATGGTGCACGTATTGGAGTGTTGTGTTGGGTTTCGTGAATGGTTGGTAGCTGTTATTTCTCAGGTTGAAAGTGACGTCAAGGAAGTTGACGGTTTGCTTGTTGGCTTCAATCGTGATCCGTAGGCCGTTCTCTTTGAAAATTTGGCATATGCGCTTCTTGGTATTCTCGCTGCTCCTTGGCGAGGCGCGACACACTGCCAGTCCGTCATCACGGTAAATACCAAGGTTCAGATTGAGGCTAGCGAGCTGGGAGAGGAGGAAACTCCCAACGAGTTCACACGTTTCTGCTCCGTCAAAACTTCCCATAGTGACGTCAAATGTTGCATTGTTCTTTTTTTGCCATGGTGTACTGTTGTGGATGAGAATGGAGTTTTTTGCGATGATGATGTTTCTTTCGTTGCCTGTGATTGAGTCGTAGTCTGAGGCGAAGTCTAGTGCTTGAGTCAGTAGGTCTTGCGTGATGGAAGAGTAAAATTCTTCGATATCAAAGGAGATAAAGTTGTGCTGTTGTTTGTCTTGGATGTTGTTGAACCATTTGATTACTGCTGCTGTATTTCTCCATTGGTTGAGTGGTGTTTTGTCCTTGATTTTTGTGTTGACTCTGTCCAGGATTATTTTGCTGATTTTTCCTATTTCAGATTTAGTTGGGTTTATTAGTCGGCATGTTGGGTTATTTGCGAAGTTGGGTTTGTGGTCCTTCAATGTGATGAAGGCTTCCTTGTTGGCTGTGGCTTACAAACATCAGTTGTCTACCAATCTAAGGTAACACGCAAGGACATTAACACATCCGACACATATGTAGGATTAACCGAGGGAGAGTTCAAAACCAGATGGAACAATCACAAGGCTTCTTTCAGGAACCAAAACCTGCGGAATACCACAGAACTCAGCAAACACATTTGGGACCTCAAACACAATAATGTTGAATATTCAATAACATGGCAAATTCTTGCATCCAGCACACCTTACAATAGTGGTAATAAAAGATGCAACCTATGCTTGAAAGAGAAACTGTTTATTATTTACCGTCCAGACCTGTCATCCCTCAACAAGCGCAGCGAAATTGTAACAGCATGCCGCCACAGACGGAAACACCTCCTAGGTAACACATGAGCCAATCACCACGCCCCTACGCCAGCCTGTACCCACCCACTCTGTGCCCTATATAAACCATGGTATGTGAATGCTCCCATTAAAATCTCCTGATGATTGAGGGAACCCCCCCTCATGAAACAGGCCTGTAGAGATGAAATAGTCTTGTGATTTTTTTTCCCACACATACATATATTGCGCTCTACTACGGTATCGAGCACTATTTTTTGGTTAACCTTACTATTTTTATAATCGATTTTAATCGATTTAATCAATTAGTTGTTGCAGCCCTTATATATATATATATATATATATATATATATATATATATATATATATATATATATATATATATATATATATATATATATATATATATATATATATATATATATAATATATATAAGGGCTGCAACAACTAATTGATTAAATCGATTAAAATCGATTATAAAAATAGTTGGCGATTAATTTAGTCATCTTTAGTCACCATCCTAGTCACGTCTGTTGTGTCCTTGAGCAAGACACTTCACCCTTGCTCCTGATGGGTCCTGTTTAGCGCCTTGCATGGCAGCTACCGCCATCAGTGTGTGAATGTGTGTGTGAATGGGTGAATGTGGAAATAGTGTCAAAGCGCTTAGAGTTCCTTAAAAAAGGTAGAAAAGCGCTATACAAGTACAACCCATTTACCATTTACCATCGATTCGTTGGATCTATGCTAAGCGCATGCGCAGAGGCTACGTTTTTTTTTTTTTTTAAACCTATATTTATAAACTGCAACATTTACAAACAGCTGAGAAACAATAATCAAAATAATAGGGGTGTAACGGTTCGTGTATTTGTATCGAACCGTTTCGGTACGGGGGTTTCGTTTCGGTGCGGAGATGTACTGAACGAGTTTCCACACGGACATATTAAGTAGCGTACTGCATGTTGTGTAAACAATACTCAAAATGCCGGACATTTGAGGCATTTAAGAAACTCCGCCCTGACAGCTCCGCAAAAGAGGACATGTCCGGTGAAAAGAGGACGTATGGTCAGTCTATCCTAGCCCGTTAGCTGCTAGCATGCTAGCAAAAGAGGACTAGCAGCGATCGGTTTCACCGGACGTGAAACGGATCGCTGCTAGCATGCTAGCAGCTAACGGGCTAGGTCCTGACCATACGTCCTCTTTTCACCGGACATGTCCTCTTTTGCGGAGCTGTCAGGGCGGAGTTTCTTAAATGCCTCAAATGTCCGGCATTTTGAGTTAGGGTTGCGTGTATTTTCAATGTACGTTCAGGGTTAAGAAGGGGTTGAAAACAAAACAAATTGTGCGTGCAGCAGCATTCGTGAGGGAGGGGGAGAGACAAAGAGAGCGAGAGAGTTGTGTTAAACGCGCATGCGTCGTCAGGCTCTGCTTTTTATCGATACATTTATCAGATTTTTTATTATCTATAGCAGGGGTGTCAAAAGTGTGCATTTTTGTAACATTTTCCTTGTTTTATTTGGCAAGTTGAAAGAACATGGCGCCAGTATGCTGTTTTTTCCCCAATAAAATACTGGAAAGGAAAGAAATGTAGTTTGTCTTTTTTATCCGATTATTAATCGATTAATCGAAATAATAATCGACAGATTAATCGATTATCAAATTAATCGTTAGTTGCAGCACTAATATATATATATATATATATATATATATATATATATATATATATATATATATATATATATATATATATATATATATATATACATTGACATAGTATACCTGTATATGTATACATATATATATATATACATATATATATATATATATATATATATATATATATATATATACACATATACGTATATATATGTATACATATACATATACACATACATATACATATACATATACATATACATATACATATACTCCGGCTTCGTCCCACCTCCAAAGACATGCACCTGGGGATAGGTTGATTGGCAACACTAAATTGGCCCTAGTGTGTGAATGTGAGTGTGAATGTTGTCTGTCTATCTGTGTTGGCGCTGTGATGAGGTGGCGACTTGTCCAGGGTGTACCCTGCCTTCCGCCTGAATGCAGCTGAGATAGGCTCCAGGAGCCCCCGCGACCCCAAAAAAGAGACAAGCGGTAGATGTTTGGATAGATGGCCTTTCCTTTCTTTCAAACTAACATTTTATTAGTCATTTTACTTTTTGTTACAGCTGTATAAGCAGCACAGTTACCGTACAAATATTTATGAATGAATTAGTCATCCTTGTTGTTCATAAGCAAATGCTCAAAATAACTTAAACTGCAATTTAATAGTCTAAGGAAAAATTAGAGCCATTAAATATGTGTACGCTTTATAATCCGTCTCGTTTTCTTGAACAATATAAAAACAAAGACATGCATCATCCCCGCTAGACAATCTTCATAATCAATATATTTAAGAATAATGTTTATAATCAAATATAAAGTTAGTAAACATGTGAGAGTAAAAAGTAAACAAACCTGTTCTGTGTGACACAAGCTGATGTTCCTTGAAAACAGCGTCCAGTAGTTGATGTTGTCGCTCCTTCTCCTCTTTTGTTGGACAAAGTTCCTCCTTGTACTCTGCTATCGTTCTTTCGCACATTTTCACACAATCACAACACTTTACACTCACATCTGATCTCTGCTTAGCGACGTGTTGATAACTTCTGCGTCTCTTTGTTAGCAACTAACAAGCTAAGCTAACTAGCAAGCTAAGCTAGCACGAGAAGCGTCAAAGTGCGCTCGGACTAATGTATCCGGATGTAAACAACTATTAACGCTGTTTACTCTATTATACACATATAATATAAGGGTACATGTACGCGCAGATTAAGAACAGAAAACTAGAAAGAACACAATAACGTCTTTATCAAACGCCATTTTGCTTTGTCATCGTCCTGTTTTGTTCCCACGCGATGTTGTCAGATCTCGCGAGAGAAACATATTACATTTTGTATGTAATATTTTTTGTGACATTATTATTGAAATAAAGACTACAAAAAAGAAACAAACAATGGTGACAGTAACGGCGTGCACGAACATTACTGCCGTAAAACAAGTTGACATCTTATAAGTAGACGCAGCATGGCGCGCTACTGCCTACTGGCGCTGACGAGACGCGGGGCCGCCATCTTGGAGTGGTGATCCGCTCCACTCAGTGCAATTCATTTGGCAGGAGCAATGAACTGTCAGCGCATTTAATTCATCTTACCTCACTGAATACCACTGATTTTCACACGGTTTTTTGTCATACGTGTACCTATGATAAAGGACACATGTTTTGGCATGTTTTATTATTCATAGTTTGTTTAACAGTAATAGAATATTCTTATATGCTATAAATGACCAGACGTACGCCGAGATCAAAACTGGGAATATAATCCCAGAGAAGGGGGAAAAACGGTCAGCTATTTTTAAATTGAAGAAACAATATGATCAGGTTATATATACATGCGTATATCCTACATAAACAATGTATGAATACATTAGATATCTATATATCTTAAGGACCTATAGACTGTATCTCTGTTGCTGCAGCAGCAGAGAGTTTATTCTGTCTTGAGCCTTTGTATTGATATTTTGTATTACATTCTTCCCTTAAATGATAATGTTTACAGTG
Source organism: Nerophis lumbriciformis (assembly GCF_033978685.3). NCBI lineage: Eukaryota > Metazoa > Chordata > Actinopteri > Syngnathiformes > Syngnathidae > Nerophis > Nerophis lumbriciformis. Next base: position 47,224,941 of record NC_084555.2, on the reverse strand, counting down.
ATTGTTTATATATGTATTTTTTATGTATGTCGCTTTGGATAATAGCGTCTGCCAAATACTTAAACATAAACATATATAAACACCTGAAAGTCTTTATATCAGCTAAAACCACCAATCTGTTTCACTGGATTCAGAATAAAACCAAATTCGGTTTTACAATCTTTATCTTCATCATTTATTTCAACTTTATGTTATTCAAGTATGACATTTTTTAATTTAATTAATTTCATTGACAAGCAATTCTATTATGGTCATACTCTTGTTTGCTAGCGGCTACGATTTCAGTACTTTTGAAGATCTTTGCTCCTTCTCAACCCTGTGGTAATATTCTTTTCACAAAATACAACCAATAGTACGTCAATGTTAAATCTTGCTTGTGAAAAGTAATCCCCCGATTCCTCTTTTCAACAGTCCGCTCATTTGAGCAGGAAAACGCTGAACCACCATCTTTGTTTTCTACCTGTCCAGTGTCAGTTTAGGTTGCTCGCCGGCTCCTCATCACCACTTCAAGATGGCGGCCGAATTTCTCGCGTCACAGCAGCCAATGCTGCTTCTACTTATAAGATGTCTATGCGTAAACCTCTATCCTTAAAATCTATGGTGACTCAATATGTTTTATATTCAAATACTACCCCTTGTCTGAGAAACCATAATATTGAAAATGTTCATTTCTGTGATGAAACATTTTCCAACAAATATATGAGTACAGTTTTAGTGAAAGAAAATTTTCCGGGCACAGTTCATAGACAATATATCCTAAAGGAGTTTACAAAAGTTGAGCTAAGGAAAATAAGGACAAGATATATTACATACCCAATTCTTCCCAAAATTAAAGAAATACAATTTAAAATTATTAATGGAATATACCCTTCAAAGGATTTTTTGAAACTTAAATTTAACATGGAGGTCGATGGCTGTTATATCTGTGGAGCTGTAGAGGATGTCAATCATCTGTTTGTGGGATGGGAGACCATACATGTGTTTTGGGAGGACACCAGAGATTGGCTGAGAGACAAGGGTGTGGAGATGTCCCCATTCACTATAGAACAGATACAATTTGGTATTTTTTTTATAAACGACTGTAACATAGAAATGTTGGTCAACATTATTATGCTCCAGGCAAAAATGTTTCTACATAAATGTCGATTTATGAAAGTAAGGCCTACATTTTCCAATTGGCTTAATGCAGGGGTGGGCAATTAATTTTTACCGGGGGCCGCATAAGCAACCCGAGCACTGCTGGAGGGCCACACTGACAATATACAATATTTCAATTAAATTTTGCTCAATATTGTTTTTGATATATCCATCCATCCATCCATTTTCTACCGCTTATTCCCTTCGGGGTCGCGGGGGGCGCTGGAGCCTATCTCAGCTACAATCGGGCGGAAGGCGGGGTACACCCTGGACAAGTCGCCACCTCATCGCAGGGCCAACACAGATAGACAGACAACATTCACGCTCACATTCACACACTAGGGCCAATTTAGTGTTGCCAATCAACCTATCCCCAGGTGCATGTTTTTGATATACCGTAAGATAAATAATAATAATAATAATAATAATTAATAATAATAATAATTTCATTCAACCTAACTTAACTTTATAAAAAAGCAGACTGCTTTTGATGGTTTTATTTTTAACACTGTCTTACACAACACTTCCTGATGTATAAATACAATGCAAAAATGTCAATTTCTGCACAGGTTTAATTTATGTCACTTTATCCTGCATTATCCAACATTTTTCCCTATCAGCTCTAAAAATAGTTTTTAATCATATTTTTTTATATTGTTTTTTATATTGGTTTTATATGTAATTATTTTTTGTTTTTATTCAGTCATTGGTGGAGCTATGGATAATATTTGAATATTGTTTTTAATATTGTTGTGCAGCACTTTGGAAACATTTTGTTGTTTAAATGTGCTATAAATAAAGTGGATTGGATTGGATTGTCACACCTGCCAGCTTATCCCATTTCAGTCCTAAAATGTCCAAACACGCATTTACCTATGTGAACAAGTCATTACTTGTGGTTGTCTCTTTAATTGACTGCATGGCTGCCAGCTCCTCCGTGATTTGAAAGTCTCCAGTTATCCCACGTAAGAAGATGAGCAGCTGGGCGGTGTCACGTACATCACAGATCTCATCCAAAGCTTGCGAAAAACAGTCAAAGTCTTCGGGCATATCAACGCAATCGAGTCCAGTAAGCACTCCTTAATAAACTCTGTCAGAAAACGCCTTACTTTTTCTGGCGATTTTGTGAGAAATGACGAAACTTGTCCTGACGGCTGCATCTCTGGGGGGGGTGAAATTTGGCAAAAAGTCCTTGTTGGGTTTGCAGTTTTACCATCAACGCATCAGCCTCCCTTGCGCGCGCTTCATCAGACAGATTCCGCTATTTTTCCTCGTGCTTCGTCGTGTAGTGGCGATTCAAATTATATTCTTTGTGTACCACAAATTAAGCACACGCCTTTACCTTTCATTTCTGTAAAGAAATACTTGGCAGTCCATGTCTTGTTGGAAACACGGCATTCGTCATCAACTTTTGTTTTTTTAGCGTCTCATCACTTCGCACAAAAGTGTTATTTATGGGCGTATGTCCGGGTGTAATCTGTGCACCTTCACGCACAGATTACACCCGGACATACGCCCATAAATAACACTTTTCAAAATAAAAGCAGCACAGTTGTATTGCACGCACGACATAGATGTTTTTTAAACTTTATTTTGTAATTTGTGATTGCCGCTGTTCACATTCACTAACAATCACACACGCGCATACGTCCACATGGAAGTAATACAAATAACGCTTTTCAAAACAAAAGCAGCACCGTTGTATTGCACACTCGACATAGGTACTTTTTTAAATTTATGATTGGCCTCACGCGGGCCGGACAGGGACGGGACGCACAAAGGCCCGGATGTGGCCCGCGGGCCACAGAATGCCCAGGCCTGGCTTAATGGGTTACAATTATCAATCAAATCTTGCAGAATGATTAAGAGTACAAAGGCCCTTGAATTGACATCTTTGTTAAAACATTTAAAGTGATTTAGGTAGCCCTTTTTGTCTTTTTTTTTTTTTTTTTCATATTTTTTTGTATTATTGCTCTATTTGTATTTGCTTGTCTTCTTTCCTTGATGTTGAAAGTGCCTTGACTTTTGTGTGAATTATAAATGTATGTTTGTTGTTCAATAAAAAAAAAAATTGATAGGTCCCGAAGACCCAAACGGTTCACGCATGCGCGAAGACAATGTCAACTTGTTTTACGGCAGTAATGTTCGTGCACGCCGTTACTGATACCATTGTTTTCTTTTTTGTAGTCTTTATTTCAATAACAATGTCACTAAAAATACTACATAGAAAACAACTAAACAAAAACAAACGTTGTCTAAGAATTTAAGGATACTGTATCTATTTTTTGAAACCAAGTAAAACAAGTTGGCATTGTCTTCGCGCATGCGTGAACCGTTTGGGTCTTTGGGACCTATCAAGTAGTGGCAGTCGTATCTCGCGAGAGAACTAAACAACCAGCTCTATTTTTTCTTCTTCTTACTGTCGGGCTGCAGCCATGGCTTGAAAGGTTCATACCGCTACCTACCATACTGTAGAATTTAGTGCGGGCCATAGGACGAGAAGGTGGCATGTGTTCAAATCTATGAGGTCTTGATGTTTCTCTCGCGAGATCTGACAACATCGCGTGGGAACAAAACAGGACGATGACAAAGCAAAATGGCGTTTGATGAAGACGTTATTGTGTTCTTTCTAGTTTTCTGTTCCCAATCTGTGCGTACATGTACCCTTATATTGTATGTGTATAATACAGTAAACAGCGTTAATATTTGTTTACATCCGGATACATTAGTCCGAGCGCACTTTGACGGTTCTCGTGCTTGCTTAGCTTGCGAGTTAGCTTAGCTTGTTAGCTGCTAACAAAGAGACGTCGCTAAGCAGAGATCAGATGTGAGTGTAAAGTGTTGTGATTGTGTGAAAATGTGCGAAAGAACGAAAGCAGAGTACAAGGAGGAACTTTGTCCAACTAAAGAGGAGAAGGAGCGACAACATCAACTACTGGACGCTGTTTTCAAGGAACATCAGCTTGTTTTACACAGAACAGGTTTGTTTACTTCTTACTCTCACATGTTTACTAACTGTATATTTGATTATTAACATTATTCTTTCATAGATTGATTAGGAAGATTAATTGGTTATTGATGCATTTATTTGTTTTTATATAGGGCAGGGCCGACATCCGGGCAACTGAGCTACATACGGGTTCTTCGAGCCATAGCAACCTGACTGGCGTTGAAAACAAACCGTCGCCATTACTCTTTAACCTGTCGACTTGCGCTGATTAAACCAGTCATTCTGCCTCCAAAATGCCAAAAAACTGTGTTGTTTTTGGTTGTGCAAACCACAACTGGAAACAGGGAAAACAAAGGTCGTATTTTGTTCTGCCAAAGCGTGCTAAAAGCCCACAGAGACGAGACAAATGGCTCGCAGCTTTACACCGGGAAAACGAGGACGGTTCTCACTGGAGTCCCCCAAAATCCCGGGTCGTGTGTTCGGATCACTTCGTTTCTGGTAAATATAAGGAACAAAAATCCACCTTCTTAACCACAACTTGACTATACCGTCCATGCTAATGTTGAACCCGTTGAATTTTTACTGAATAACGTTCGACAGCTGAAGTTGTTGTTGTTGCACAACAATAACATACGGTATAAAGGCTATTTTCGAAAACCGGTTTCATTTAAATTTGCACTTAACGGTTGGGTTTTTAAAAACCAATAAACCCTAACAACAACAATTTTTATGTGATTTATTCGTTATATAACAACCGAAGCTAACAACCGACCTGGTGCGCTTGTGAGGTAGACATAAAGATTTCCAAATTCCATGTCCGGCCATTGTGTAGGATTATCAGTCCACGCATCTGCTGGAAGGCGGTAAGGGCAGTCGTTTAATCCAACTACAGAACATTTTAACTCGTATCTTAACCTAGCCTCACTGGAAAGACTATTTACATAATCATACGCCATTTAGAACAGTTTAAAATGCCGTGAAACCTCGTTAAATGCCTTTTCTGTCAATGCTGTGTTCGCTGTGAGCTGGTTTGTTTTCAACGAATTCAATATGGCGACTGGTTGCTAGGGGATTGGCAGGCGGAAGTGACGTAGGTCCGCCCTCGCCTATTGTTCAAGAAAACGAGACGGATTATCTAATTTTTACCATTAACTATGCAGTTTGTTATTTTGAACATTTGCTTATGAACAACAAAGATGACTAATTCATTTATAAATATTTGTACTACAACTGTGCTGATCATTCAGCTGTAACAAAAAGTAAAATTACTAATAGAATATTCATTTGAAAGAAAGGAAAGGCAAAGTGCTAAAAAAAATCACCCTTGTTTATGTATGTAAAACAGAGTCATGTGATAAGTTAATATTTCGCACTGATGGTCCTTATATTACAAACTAACAGCTCCTTGATACGTTTCCCAGGAAGTGGGTCAAACAAACATGTTGTTTTGTCCCATTTACATGTCGTAGGAGTTCCTCTAACATTATTTTTTCAAAAAGAGACAGATTATTTTGGAGAGCATTATCAGTCGTGCATACATTTGTATCTGTGTTCGTAGAACCCAGTTGAGCTGGGACACATTATCTTTAATCTCCTTTCTAATGTGTTCAATTTTAAAGAATTTCATAAAGTCATCTTGTTGGGTTAGCGATGCTACTGTATTAAACAAATATTTAGGATCTCTTTTTTGAGGCAGATTAGATTGGAGTAGTAATTAGTTTTAGCTAAGAAAAGAGTGTGTTTATAAGTTATTAAACTACCACTCCATGTTTCATAGAAAACCTCAAGTTTAGTCGCGCGCCATTTGCCTTCCCGTTTTCTACTTGATAGTTTAAGAGCTCTGGTGAACCAGGGGGTACGTTTTTTTAGGGGCTTTTTTTTAGCTTTAAAAGTGAAATACTATCAATGGCGTTGTGAAGGGCATTGTTAAAGTTGTTAGTGAAGTTATCGATAGAGCCCGTATAATTTGGAAATGGTGCCATTACCGAGGACAGTAGGCCAGGAAGAGTCGTAGTTGTGGCATCACTAATGTTACGGCTGCTAAAGCATTGGTAATTAGTAGCTTGTTGACAATGAGTCAGAACTTTGAATTTTATAAGGGACTGATCCAACATTACTTTAGTGTACGGGAATACCATAACTTTGGAGTTGGTGACACCCCGGACAAGGACTAGATCCATCGTAGTACCGTTGCGATGTGTGGGTCAATTTATAATTTGTGCAAAACCACAGCTGTCTATTATAATCTGGAACGCCATGCACGGGGGGTCTGATGGTGTATTCATATGGATATTAAAATCCTCCATTATAATTATATTATATGCGTGCATCACTAGATCAGCAACAACCTCGGAGAATTCGCTGATTAAGTCCAAATATAGCTCATGGGGGCGATAGCTAACAGCCAGATGCAGAGGTAGTGGTGTAACAGACCTCATAGTAAGCACCTCAAATTATTTGTATTTATTACTTATGTTAGGGTTAAGGTTGCATCCCTGGTTTACCCCCGTTCGCTTTGCAGAAAGAGTTATTTTGTAGAGCACGTTACCTGTCTAGATAGTCTGTTTGCACTGATGCCGACTTCCTCTTCCTGTTAGCGGAGTCAGAGCGAGGGAGAGAGGAAATTATAGAAAATGGCGGCGAATATAAATCCAGCACCCTCGTGCTTAAAGGGGAACATTATCACAATTTCAGAAGGGTTCAAACCATTAAAAATCAGTTCCCAGTGGCTTATTTTATTTTTCGAAGTTTTTTTAAAAATTTTACCCATCACGCAATATCCCTAAAAAAAGCTTCAAAGTGCCTGATTTTAACCATCGTTATATACACCCGTCCATTTCCCTGTGACGTCACATAGTGATGCCGATACAAACAAACATGGCGGATAGAACAGCAAGTTTATAGCGACATTAGCTCGGATTCAGACTCGGATTTCAGCGGCTTAAGCGATTCAACAGATTACGCTTGTATTGAAAGGGATGGTTGTAGTGTGGAGGCAGGTAGCGAAAACGAAATTGAAGAAGAAACTGAAGCTATTGAGCCATATCGGTTTGAACCGTATGCAAGCGAAACCGACGAAAACGACACGACAGCCAGCGACACGGGAGAAAGCGAAGACGAATTCGGCGATCGCCTTCTAACCAACGATTGGTATGTGTTTGTTTGGCATTAAAGGAAACTAACAACTATGAACTAGGTTTACAGCATATGAAATACATTTGGCAACAACATGCACTTTGAGAGTGCAGACAGCCCAGTTTTCATCAATTAATATATTCTGTAGACATACCCTCATCCGCGCTCTTTTCCTGAAAGCTGATCTGTCCAGTCGGAAATGCATCTGCTTTGAGTGTCGCAGGATATCCACACATTCTTGCCATCTCTGTCGTAGCATAGCTTTCGTCGGTAAAGTGTGCGGAACAAACGTCCCATTTCTTGCCACTTTCGCATCTTTGGGCCACTGGTGCAACTTGAATCCGTCCCTGTTCGTGTTGTTACACCCTCCGACAACACACCGACGAGGCATGATGTCTCCAAGGTACGGAAAACAGTCGAAAAAACGGAAAATAACAGAGCTGATTTGACTCGGTGTTTGTAATGTCCATCCATTTTCTACCGCTTATTCCCATTGGGGTCGCGGGGGGCGCTGTGTTTGAGAAAATGGCGGATTGCTTCCCGTTGTGACGTCACGTTGTGACGTCATCGCTCCGAGAGCGAATAATAGAAAGGCGTTTAATTCGCCAAAATTCACCCATTTAGAGTTCGGAAATCGGTTAAAAAAATACATGGTCTTTTTTCTGCAACATCAAGGTATATATTGACGCTTACATAGGTCTGGTGATAATGTTCCCCTTTAAAAGCAGACGTGTGGGGGAATTTTGGATTTAAAAAGAAGAAGGAAAGTGACGACTTAGATAAAAGCATTGCGGTATGCAAGTTGTGTCACTCAAATTGTGAAATACTCAGGAAACACCACCAACGTCACCATCCGGACAAGGTCATGTTAACGGAGGACCCCAAGAAGCTGCCGCGAGACCCAAAACAAACCGCGCTGGACATGGATGGCGGTTGTTCACACAAATTTCCCTCTGCTTCACCAAGGTCGCAGAAAATAACCGAGTCCATTGCCTACTTTATCTGTCAGGACTTGAGACCGTATTCGGTGGTGGAAAACACCGGCTTTATGCGCTTGGTGAACGCGATGGAGCCCTGCTATCTTCTTCCAACCCACAAACACCTCACCAAGATGTGCATCCCCCGGTTGTACGCTCAGTAGAGATGCGCGGTTTGCGGGCACAACCGCGGATTATCCGCGGATCGGGCGGATGAAATTAAGAAAAATTAGATTTTATCCGCGGGTCGGTCGGGTCGGGTCGGGTGGTTGAAATAAAAAAAAATTAGATTTTAAATAGATTCAGGCGGGTGGCAGTTAAACCAATTCGGAAATATATATACATAGTTAAATGTTGTTACCCACATACGAAAAACGAGCAGGCACCTGCTGCATATGCCACAACAGAAGAAAAAAAAAAAAGAGATGGACACTTTTACAGAGCGGAGAAGGAATGCCTCGCCGGGGTCCGGGACCGAGGCCCCTTCCCCTGAGAGGGCGCCGTAGCTGAGGCGATCCGCGAGAAGGGCCCGACGCACGTCCAGGGTCACCACCGCGCCCACCGCACCGACGCCTCGTCCGCCTTCGCCGCGGCCGGCGTCACGCGTCACGCGCAGCAGGTAAGCAGCTTACCTGCCCGCACCCCCGTGGCCGGGGGCTCGTAACAGGGGTCACTCCGCGCGCTCTGCGTGCGCAGCTTACCTGCCCACCACCCCTGTTGCCGGGGGCGCGTAACAGAGGTCACTCCGCGCGCAGTGCGCTCACGAAAGGGGTGGGGCTCACCCATGGAAGTCGGAACCCGCTAAGGAGTGTGTAACAACCCACCTGCCGAATCAACTAGCCCTGAAAATGGATGGCGCTGGAGTGTCGGGCCCATACCCGGCCGTCGCCGGCAGCGAGACGCGCTTGGAGGTGCGCTCAGCGCGGCTCCCATATGATTGCGCACTGGTGTGCATCTGGGTCGTGACAGCGTGGCACGCGAATGTCTGTGCTGCATTGGATCAGTCTCCTTTCTTTAACAGGCAAAAGCTTTATAACCTCACTAATGCCTTGCATCGTCTATATTAGATATATAACAACGGGCGGGTGCGGTTCTGATCAAATGTTACATTGGGTGGATGGCGGATGGTTGACGACTTTCTGATGCGGTTGCGGATGAAATAATTGCCTATCCGCGCATCTCTAACGCTCAGACCAGGGCACACGTCAAAGCCTCTCCCTGGCCAGGGCGGAGAGAGTTGCCCTGACGTGTGACGACTGGACCTCGCGCACAACCGAAGCCTATGTCACCATCACGGCTCACTTCATCAACGAGGAGTGCAGCAAGTGGCCTGTTCTGAACATTCTTTTTAGCTTGACACTGAACGAGGTAACCAGTCTAGCCGGCAGGTAAGTAAAAATAGTACCGTGACTTCTCCAAAACATTAATAATTCAAGTAACTTTTTCAAGTAAAGTTTAAACTTTAAAAGTAAAAAACTCAATAAAAAAAATTGTGTGTGTGTGTAAGTATACGTACATATAATATATATATATATGCACATATTGTGTTCAATTAATTCAATCCAAGTGAATGGAACACTCGCAAGATGTCACAAAAATCTCACTGTACCTTTTAAATCTTTCAGAAAATGATGTAAGAATATCGGATCGTATCGTTGACACAATATCGTGATATATATCTTATCGTGAGCTGAATGTCGAATATCGTATCGTGAGATTAGTGTATCGCTACAGCCCTATTTCTGACATGGACTTGTTTCTTTGTTGCTTTTGTGTTGTTTCATGACTTGTTGTATTGCTTTTGTTATTCTCTGATATACGGTATGGTCGTGATATCTTGAATGTCAACGTGGTGATTGATCCGAGACATTGTCAGAACATATGGAGGTGCAGGACAATGTCAAGTGGGGACTGAGCAACGCTGGACTTTTCTAAAACATGTGTTTGTCTTCTTGTGTCCTGCAGATGTCTGTAAAGAACATCTTCTCCCTGAGCAGCAGGAGTGGACCGGCGGGATGGAGCAGGGAAAACCACAGCGCCCCCACTTTAAAGAGGAAGAGGAGTCACAGCCCCCTCACATTAAAGAGGAGGAGGTGGAGAAACAGACCCCTCACATTAAAGAGGAAGAGGAGGAATACTGCATCAGTCAAGAAGGAGAGCATAATGAAGGACTGGAGAAGGTTGATGTCAATGAGATGACACTGACTGGTGTCACTGTGAAGAGTGAAGATGAGGTCAAGGGTGAAAGTAAGGAGAAGAGAGAAGTGGAGCCTTCAAGCAGCAGCTCAATTCAACACATGAAAACAGAAGCTGATGAAGACCACTGTGGAGGATCACCAGCAGACAAGCTCTTAGCTCCACTGTCAGATAGTGACGACACAACGTCACACTCTCCCGACACTGATGATGACATGTCATGTCACACTGACATCACACACTATAAATGCTCTCACTGTGGCAAAACTTTTAAATATCATTGTCATTTAAAAATACACGTCAGAACACACACTGGAGACAAACCATTCATGTGCTCATTTTGTAGTAAAAGCTATTCCCGCAAGGAACAATTGAAAATTCACATAAGAACGCACACTGGCGAAAAACCATATTCCTGTTCAAGTTGCAACAAAAGCTTTGGAGAAAGGACAAAACTTGTACTACACATGAGAACGCACACCGGTGAAAAACCGTACATGTGCTCAATTTGTGGTAAAAGATTCTCTCAAAAGCAACATTTGAAAGCACACACAAGAAAAAGCACTGCTGAAAAGACTTGTTCATCCTCAACCCACGGTGAATACTTTACGCAAAATACCGATTTGAAACCATATATGACTCCACACACTGGAGACAAACCATTCATGTGCATCATTTGTAAGAAAAGATTCTCCCGAAAGCAACAATTGGAAATTCACCACAGAACACACACTGGTGAAAAACCATATTCCTGTTCCAACTGCTGGAAAAGCTTCGGAGAAAAATCCAAACTTACATTACATATGAGAACGCACACTGGTGAAAAACCATATTCCTGTTCATGCTGCAACAAAAGCTTTGCTGACCGATCAGCACTTGTAAAACACATGAATCGACGCACTGGTGAAAAACCTGTTATCTGTTCAGTCTGTGGTAAAGGTTTTGTACAAAGTCAAGATTGGAAAGACCACATGGAAATGCACGCTGAGAAAGTGTTGAGTTGCAGTGCGTGTGGTGAAATATTCCCTTGTAAGTACCAATGTAACAAACACAAGTGTGCTGGTGGGAACAGCAGCAGCAAATGAAGCTGCAGAATTTGGAATAAATTGTCAAAACTTTGATTTTCTAATAACATCACCACATATAAAATATAACATCATATTCATGTGTAACGCTATCCTGTTTAATATGTTGCTACCATTTATAGATTGGAATGTTTTAGATGAGGGATTTCATTTCAGTGTTTTTCCAAATTGGTTTTAAATGAATGGCGTGTTTATATATTTTCATTTCTGATTTTAAATGATTGCATAGACAAATTATTTTATATGATAGACATATTTGTTTTACATTTGTTCAAACCCTTTTTTAGTACACATAAATCACTCTTAGTTCATATGTATTGGTTCACATCTGAAACATCTTCTGGACCACTTCTGGAAACATATTGTGTACTCTATGAGGGGTGTAACGGTACGTGTATTTGTATTGAACCGTTTCGGTACGGGGGTTCCGGTTCGGTTTGGAGGTGTACCGAACGAGTTTCCACACGGACATATTAAGTAGCGTAACGCACGTTGTGTAAACAATGCACACCGAGGCACAACACACGGCATGCTAGCAGCTAACGGGCTACGATAGACTGACCATACGTCCTCTTTTCACCGGACATGTCCTCTTTTGCGGAGCTGTCAGAGCGGAGTTTCTTAAATGCCTTAAATGTCCGGCATTTTGAGTTAGGGTTGCGTGTATTTTCAATGTACGTTCAGGGTTAAGAAGGGGTTAAAAACAAAACAAATTGCGCGCGCAGCAGCATTGGTGAGGGAGGGGCAGAGACAGAGAGAGAGAGAGAGTTATGATAAACGCGCATGCGTCGCCAGGCTGTGCTTTTTATCCATAGATTTATCACATTTAATTTTTTATTATCTATAGCAGGGGTGTCAAAAGTGTGCCCCGGAGGCCATTTGCGGCCCACAGCTAATGTTTTAAAGGCCCACGGCACATTCTAAAAATACTATTAAAATAAACAAAAACATAACAAAAGTGAAATAAAAAAGCTTAAAGGTTAAATGTAATTTAGAAAAAGTTGCAATGTTGACTAATAACACAAAGCTGTTTTTGTTTTTTTCAAACATAATATTAAATCAAAATCAATGTTATTATGAATTATTGACCTATCCAAGGTTCCCATTACTTCACATCAAATATTCCACTAAGAAAAATATTTTTGGTGGAAGATTTTGCAAATTTGGTAAATAAATAAACCAAAAATTTATATTTTGTTGTTTTCTTACTGTACCGAAAATTAACTAAACCATGACCTCTAAACCGAGGTATGTACCGAACTGAAATGTTTGTGTATACCGCTGCACCCCTATACTCTATACATCATTTCAACATATTTGTGTTCTACAAAATCCTTTACTTTTCAAATGTGACTTTATGAATCATTGGTTAAGTCATGATACGACATTATATTATTATTACTCTCTTTTGCATATGAATATTGCTTTTGTGATGGTTTTATATGTATGTCCACAGACATTTATTCAATAAGCTATGTATGCTTCAACACAAGTTGGATACAATAAATGTGTTGTGTGTTTTTTGTTCAGTTTAATATTGCAGATGTTTAATATTTGATATTTTGTTGTTTATATGTAGTTTAGTTCAGGTGAGGCATGTTGGCTGAGTTCCTAAAGGGGAACATTATCACCAGACCTATGTAAGCGTCAATATATACCTTGATGTTGCAGAAAAAAGACCATATATTTTTTTAACCGATTTCCGAACTCTAAATGGGTGAATTTTGGCGAATTAAACGCCTTTCTAATATTCGCTCTCGGAGCGATGACGTCACAACGTGGCGTCACATCGGGAAGCAATCCGCCATTTTCTCAAACACCGAGTCAAATCAGCTCTGTTATTTTCCGTTTTTTCGACTGTTTTCCGTACCTTGGAGACATCATGCCTCGTCGGTGTGTTGTCGGAGGGTGTAACAACACGAACAGGGACGGATTCAAGTTGCACCAGTGGCCCAAAGATGCGAAAGTGGCAAGAAATTGGACGTTTGTTCCGCACACTTTACCGACGAAAGCTATGCTACGACAGAGATGGCAAGAATGTGTGGATATCCTGCGACACTCAAAGCAGATGCATTTCCAACGATAAAGTCAAAGAAATCTGCCGCCAGACCCCCATTGAATCTGCTGGAGTGTGTGAGCAATTCAGGGACAAAGGACCTCGGTAGCACGGCAAGCAATGGCGGCAGTTTGTTCCCGCAGACGAGCGAGCTATCGACCCTAGCTTCCCTGGCCTGCTGACATCAACTCCAAAACTGGACAGATCAACTTTCAGGAAAAGAGCGCGGATGAGGGTATGTCTACAGAATATATTAATTGATGAAAATTGGGCTGTCTGCACTCTCAAAGTGCATGTTGTTGCCAAATGTATTTCATATGCTGTAAACCTAGTTCATAGTTGTTAGTTTCCTTTAATGCCAAACAAACACATACCAAGGGACGGCGTGGCGCAGTGGGAGAGTGGCCGTGCGCAACCCGAGGGTCCCTGGTTCAATCCCCACCTAGTACCAACCTCGTCATGTCCATTGTGTCCTGAGCAAGACACTTCACCCTTGCTCCTGGTTAGCGCCTTAGATGGCAGCTCCCTCCATCAGTGTGTGAATGGGTAAATGTGGAAGTAGTGTAAAAAAAGCGTTTGGGGACCTTGAAGGTAGAAAAGCGCTATACAAGTACAACCCATTTATCATTTATCATTTAATCGTTGGTTAGAAGGCGATCGCCAAATTCATCCTCGCTTTCTCCCGTGTCGCTGGCTGTCATGTCGTTTTCGTCGGTTTCGCTTGCATACGGTTCAAACCGATTTGGCTCAATAGCTTCAGTTACTTCTTCAATTTCGTTTTCGCTACCTGCCTCCACACTACAACCATCCGTTTCAATACATTCGTAATCTGTTGAATTGCTTAAACCGCTGAAATCCGAGTCTGAATCCGAGCTAATGTCGCTATAGCTTGCTGTTCTTTCCGCCATGTTTGTTTGTGTTGGCTTCACTATGTGACGTCACAGGAAAATGGACGGGTGGTTAAAATCAGGCACTTTGAAGCTTTTTTTAGGGATATTGCGTGATGGGTAAAATTTAGAAAAAAAACTTCGAAAAATATAATAAGCCACTGGGAACTGATTTTTAATGGTTTTAACCATTCTGAAATTGTGATAATGTTCCCCTTTAAAGTTTACTCCACAGCGTGCTCATCAAAAATATCTTGGGTACATTCAACAACCTAAATGGGGCTTCTGAGCATAAGCTTCACTACTGTGGCATGCTGGGTAATGGAGTTCTTAAGTTACCTAGCTCATAACATCACATCCCGTTGGCTGGGGGTGCTGGGGCCTATCTCAGCAGCATTCGGGCGGAAGGCGGGGTACACCCTGGACAAGTTGCCACCTCATCGCAGGGCCAACACAGATAGACAATATTCACACTCACATTCACACACTAGGGCCAATTTAGTGTTGCCAATCAACCTATCCCCAGGTGCATGTCTTTGGAGGTGGGAGGAAGCCGGAGTACCCGGAGGGAACCCACGCAGTCACGGGGAGAACATGCAAACTCCACACAGAAAGCTCAGGATCGAACCCAGGCACACGCACTAACCCCCTGTTCCACCGTGCTGCCCCATAACATCACAATATACAGCATATCTGCCTTAGGCCAGCTTGAATGCCTTACTGACAACAACCCGTGATCTGATTGGCTATCGCAACTGTCTGTCAAATGTTTCTGTCCATTCAATGAAGACTCCCTCATTGTTGATTCTGAAGGCTTCTGACAGATTTGGTACAGCATAGCAACATAAGCTAGCTGAATTCTGATTGGATAAAAACTAAACCTAAAACAACAGCACTGGAAGGAGCATAATATGACATGAAGAGAATATGAATACTTTTAGATATTTAGGGAAAGTAAATAAAAAAAATACTTTTATCTTTAATTATGATCATGATTTCTGGTTATGTTAGGCCAGCAGAGAAGGCCTTGCTGGCCCTGACAGCACACCACTGGTATAGTCCTAACTTTACATAATAGTAAAAGTGAACAAGAATATAAAACATTAAGTGGTAAATTCCAACGATTAGGGAGTATTATCGCCACAATTTCAACCACTTTCACTCTTCTGTCATTGCAATGAACGACATACTAACTAGGGCATCACTGACTCCCATCGCATATATTTTTTTTTTTTTAAATGTTGATTATTTAAACAAGGCACTCAACTTAAATCTGTATCTGCAGCCTAACAAAAAGTAGAGCTTTAAATTGTCAGTACTGTGAACTGGTGTAATTTATGTAAATAAAGTTGTAAAAACATCGTTTGGGTCCTTGTACGTATCCGTACGGTTTCAAAAAAAGATAAAGATACATCTTTAGAATATGTTTGTTTTTGTTTTGTTTTGTTGTTTTTTTGTTTTTGTTTTTTTATTAATCAATCCAACAAAATACACAATACTACCATAGTAATAAAATTCCAAAACCAAACCAGGCCCAGCAACATTCAGAATAGCAATCAACAGAGCAATTGAGAAGACACAAACATGACCCAAAACAATCCAAAAGTAGTAGTAGTAGTATAATTCCAACATAGCAGTGATTACAAATCCCTCATTTACATGATCATCACAGCCATTTATAAAAAAATAAAATAAAAACATTTAAAAAATGAACACTAGTGTCACAGTGGCTTACACTTGCATCACATCTCATAAGCTTGACAACACATTGTTGTCCAATATTTTCCACAAAGATAACATAAGTCATATTATAGGTTCATTTAATAGTTTTGTTTTGTTGTTGTGTATGTAATATTTTTTTGTGACATTGTTATTGAAATAAAGACTACAACATTTTTTTTTAAATGGTAACTGTAACCATAGACATCTTAGAAGCATTGGCTGCTGTGACGCGAGAAATTGGGCCGCCATCTTGAAGTGGTGATGTGGAGCCGGCGAGCAGCCTAAACTGACAGTTGACAGGTAGAAAACAAAGATGGTGTTCAGCGTTTTCCTGCTCAAATGAGCGGACTGTTGAAAATAGGAATCGGGGGATTACTTTTCACAAGTAAGATTTAACATTAACGTACTATTGGTTGTATTTTGTGAAAAGAATATTACCACAGAGTTGAGAAGGAGCAAAGATCTTCCATAGTACTGAAATCGTAGCCGCTAGCAAACAAGAGTATGACCATAATAGAATTGCTTGTCAATGAAATTAATTAAATTTAAAGATAAGATAAGATTAGAAAGATAAGATTTTAGCTGATATAAAAACTTTCAGGTGTTTATATATGTTTATGTTTAAGTATTTGGCAGACGCTTTTATCCAAAGCGACATACATAAAAAATACATATAAAACAATCACTGTAAACATGATCATTTAAGGGAATAATGTAATACAAAATATCAATACAAAGTGTCAAGACAGAATAAACTCTCTGCTGCTGCAGCAACAGAGATACAGTCCATAGGTCCCTAAGATATATAGATATCTAATGTATTCATACATTGTTTATGTAGGATATACGCATGTATATATAACCTAATCATATTGTTACTTCAATTTAAAAATAGCTGACCGTTTTTTTCCCCCTTCTCTGGGATTATATTCCCAGTTTTGATCTCGGACGTCTGGTCACTTATAGCATATACGAATATTCTATTACTGTTGAGCAAACTATGAATAATAAAACACGCCAAAACATGTGTCCTTTATCATAGCTATACGTATGACAAAAAACTGCGTGAAAATCAGTGGTATTCAGTGAGGTAAAATGAATTAAATGCGCTGACAGTTAATTGCTCCTGCCAAATGAATTGCACTGAGTGGAGCCGATCACCACTCCAAGATGGCGACCCCGCGTCTCGTCAGCGCCAGTAGGCAGTAGCGCTCCATGCTGCGTCTACTTATAAGATGTCTATGGCGTGCACGAACATTACTGCCGTAAAACAAGTTGGCATTGTCTTCGCGCATGCGTGAACCGTTTGGGCCTTCTGGGACCTATCAAGTAGTGGCAGTCGTATCTCGCAAGAGAACTAAACAACCAGCTCTATTTTTCTTCTTCTTACTGTCGGGTTGCAGCCATGGCTTGAAAGGTTCATACCGCTACCTACCATACTGTAGAATTTAGTGCGGGCCATAGGACGAGAAGGTGGCATGTGTTCAAATCTATGAGGTCTTGATGTTTCTCTCGCGAGATCTGACAACATCGCGTGGGAACAAAACAGGACGATGACAAAGCAAAATGGCGTTTGATAAAGACGTTAGTATATTCTTTATAATTTTCTGTTCCTAATCTGTGCGTAAATGTTGCCTTATATTGTATGTGTATAATAGAGTAAACCGCGTTAGTAATGGTTTACATCCGGATACATGAGTCCGAGCGCACTTTGACGCTTCTCGTGCTAGCTTAGCTTGCTAGTTAGCTTAGCTTGTTAGCTGCTAACAAAGAGACGCAGAAGTTATCAACACGTCGCTAAGCAGAGATCAGATGTGAGTGTAAAGTGTTGGGATTGTGTGAAAATGTGCGAAAGAACGATAGCAGAGTACAAGGAGGAACTTTGTCCAACAAAAGAGGAGAAGGAGCAACACCATCAACTACTGGACGCTGTTTTCAAGGAACATCAGCTTGTTTTTCACAGAACAGGTTTGTTTACTTCTTACTCTCACATGTTTATTAACTAGGTACACCCTGGACAAGTCGCCACCTCATTGATTATGAATATTAATTGTTTAGTGATGCATTTATTTGTTTTTATACTGTTCAAGAAAACGAGACGGGTTATTAAGCGTACACATATTTAATGGCTCTAATTTTTCCATAGACTTATTAAATGCAGTTTAAGTTATTTTGAACATTTGCTTATGAACAACAAAGATGTCTAATTCATTCATAAATATCTGTGTTGTAACTGTGCTGCTCATACGGCTGCAACTAAAAATAAAATTACTAATAGAATATTCATTTGAAAGAAAGGAAAGGCAAAGTGCTAAAAAAACAACAACAATCACCCTTGTTTATGTTTGAAAAATAGAGGCATGTGATAAGTTAATATTTCACACTGATGGTCCTAATAATACAAACAAACAGCTCCTTGATAAGTTTCCCAGGAAGTGGGTAAAGTAAACATGTTGGTTGTTTTGTTCCATTTACATGTCGCAGGAGTTCCTCTAATATATATATATTTTTTTAAAGGGATTATTTTGGAGAGCATTATCTGTCGTGCATACATTTGTATCTGTGTTAGTAGAACCCAGTTTGAGCTGGGACACATTATCTTTAATCTTCTTTCTAATGTGTATGTATATGTATGTATATATATATATATATATATATATATATATATATATAAATATATATATATATATATATATATATATATATATATATATAGTATACATACATACACATGCATATACATACATATATACATACATACACATGTATTTAAAACAGTAGCATTGCTAACCCAACAAGGGACTTCTCCCAGTAGCCAGTATTGCCACGTTGACATCCTGAATGTCAACGTGGTGATTGATCCGAGACATTGTCAGAACATATGGTGGTGCAGGACAATGTCAAGTGGGACTGAGCAACGCTGGACTTTTCTAAAACATGTGTTTGTCTTCTTGTGTCCTGCAGATGTCCTTAAAGAACATCTTCTCCCTGAGCAGGAGGAGTCGACCTGCGGGATGGAGGAGGGAAAACCACAGTGCCCCCACTTTAAAGAGGAAGAGGAGCCACAGCCCCCACAAATTGAAGAGAAAGAGGAATCACAGCCTCCTCACATTAAAGAAGAAGAGGAGGAACACAGCATCAGTCAAGAAGGAGAGCATAACGAAGGACTTGAGGAGGTTGATGTCACTGTAAAGAATGAAGATGAGGTCAAAGGTGAAAGTAAAGAGAAGAGAGAGGTGGAGCCTTCAAGCAGCAGCTCAATTCAACACGTGAAAACAGAAGCTGATGAAGACCACTGTGGAGGATCACCAGCAGACAAGCTCTTAGCTCCACTGTCAGATAGTGACGACACAACGTCACACTCTTCTGACACTGATGATGACATGTCATGTCACACTGACATCACACACTATAAATGCTCTCACTGTGGCAAAACTTTTAAATATCAGTGTCATTTAAAAATACACATCAGAACACACACTGGAGACAAACCATTCATGTGCTCATTTTGTAGTAAAAGATTCTCCCGGAAAGAAAATATGAAAATTCACATAAGAACGCACACTGGTGAAAAACCTTATTCCTGTTCAAGTTGCAACAAAAGCTTCGGAGAAAGGGCAACACTTGTACTACACATGAGAACGCACACCGGTGAAAAACCGTACATGTGCTCAATTTGTGGTAAAAGATTCTCTCAAAAGCATTATTTGAAAGCACACACAAGAAAAAAAACTGCTGAAAAAACGTTTTCATCTTCAACTCACGGTAAAGATTTTACACAAAATACTGATTTGAAACCATATATGACTCCACACACTGAAGACAAACCATTCATGTGCTCAGTTTGTAGGAAAAGCTTCTCCCGAAAGCAACAATTGCAAATTCACCTAAGAACACACACTGGTGAAAAACCATATTCCTGTTCCAATTGCTGGAAAAGCTTTGGAGAAAAATCCAAACTTATATTACATATGAGAACGCACACTGGTGAAAAACCATATTCCTGTTCATGCTGCAACAAAAGCTTTGCTTACCGATCAGCACTTGTAACGCACATGAATCGACGCACTGGTGAAAAACCTGTTATCTGTTCAGTCTGTGGTAAAGGTTTTGTACAAAGTCAAGATTTGAAAGTACACATGGAAATGCACACTGAGAAAGTGTTGAGTTGCAGTGCGTGTGGTGAAATATTCCCTTGTAAGTACCAATGTAACAAACACAAGTGTGCTGGTGCAGAACAGCAGCAGCAAATGAAGCTGCAGAAATTGGAATAAATTGTAAAAACTTTGATTTTCTAACAACATCACCACATATAACATTTAACATCATTGTCGTGTGTAACGCTATCCTGTTTAATATGTTGCTACTATTTATAGATTGGAATATTTTAGATGAGGGATTTTATTTCAGTCTACTGCATGCATTAATATACAACATTGTGTAACATATTTATAAAGAAAAATAAGTAATTCGATGGAAAAGGTGGAAACTGAAACATCAGTTTATTTTATATCCATTTTATATTGACTTTCATTCATTTTAGAAATGTAAACCATACAAAACATATTACTTACAATAAACATAAGGATATCCATAATTCAGTGTTATACTGATACAAAACGGTGATTTTCAAATCTGTTTTAAATGTATGGAGTGTTTCCATATTTTCACTTCTAATTTTATAGCTCGGTTGGTAGAGTGGCCGTGTCAGCAACTTGAGGGTTGCAGGTTCGATCCCCGCTTCCGCCATCCGAGTCACTGCCGTTGTGTCCTTGGGCAAGACACTTTACCCACCTGCTCCCAGTGCCACCCACACTGGTTTAAATGTAACTTAGATATTGGGTTTCATTATGTAAAGCGCTTTGAGTCACTAGAGAAAAGCGCTATATAAATATAATTCACTAATTCACTAAAATGATTGCATATATGATTTATTTTATATGATATACATAATTGTTTTACGATTGTTCATATCTTTTTTTTTGTGTACACATAAATCACTCTTAGTTCATATGTATTGATTCACATCTGGACCACTTCTGGAAGCATATTATGTACTCTAAACATAATTTCAACACATTTGTGTTCTACAAGATCATTTACTTTTCAAATGTGACTTTATGAATCATCGGTGGAGTCATGATAAGCCATTCTATTAATTATCGTTATTACTCTCTTGTTATACGAATATTGCTTTTGTGATTGTTTTATATGTATGTTCCCAGACATTTATTCAATAAGCAATGTATGCTTCAACAAAAACTGGATACAATAAATGTAGTTAACATTTGTTGTGTGTATTGTGTTCAGTTTAATATTGCAGATGCTTAATATTTGATATTTTGTTATATTTTATATGTAGCTTACTGCTTCTAGAAGTGATGATAAATTCCAAAAAAGTCAAATGCCCTGTCAGATATCACAACATATTTGAACATATATTTGAATTTGATCACCTTTAAGCAAAGCTGTCTAAACTTGTTCTAGATGCGATGCTTTAGTCAGGGTTCAAATTTAACCACGGCACTTGTCGCAACCGCCCTCGTCATTTGCCGTAATGCCCTAAAAAATTAACCAGCATCAGCGGCAAGAACATGCCGTGTCCGCCCTTGACTTTTTACTTGTTAATGGACTAAGGATTTAACGGTGAACGGCATAATGATAATTTGCGATAAAATCCCAGACGGTTAGTAATACCGTCTATTTTTTTAATTACAGAAAACCTGCATTTATTAATGCATTTTAGGCAACACAAAGTCAGGCACATGCGCACTAGCGTCGTTTGATATTCATGGCGAACTAACTACACGGACTTTGCCCCGGAGATTTCCCCTCTGAGAAAATGGAGCCAAGCGTTTGGTTTAACGTCATTTTTCCCTCGTTTCCCGGCGTGCGTTTAAGAGCGCACTGCTGTGTTTAGATGGAGACAGGTGTGGACAATATTGGAGACAGACACACTTGTCCCCAAACTAAAAGTATACAGCAAAAAACGATTTGATGTTGCTTTTATTTCCTCAATACAGCGTCCATCAGCTGCTGTGACTGGGGGTTAATGAGGTGAGAAAACGTGCGGCAGGTGATGTGTCGAGAACGTTGTCACAACTTGTTTATAACGTCTTGGTGAATGGGATTCTCACTCGTCCTTTATTTAACTGCAGTGTTCAATTAACATCAATACTAGCTCAAATGTTTTGTCATCTCATCGAATTGAACGCAGGCTGTGAAGATTATGTATGCGATGTGAGAGGTATCACTCAGTTTTTTTACCAAACTGTTGTACTGAACCACAAGAAGGT
>NC_084555.2:47172500-47197500 GCF_033978685.3 Nerophis lumbriciformis | reverse complement strand
TACTTAAAGTTAAAGTTAAAGTGCCATTATGTTGTAGCTATTTAAAATAGTTTTGTCAATTTGTTCTGGCCTGAAATAAATTGGCCCTTTGAAACATATCTTTGTCTTTGTGTGTTGTAAGTAGAGCACATTGCTTAGCAGAGTTCAGTGATGCAAATACATGTCAAGTTGATCAACAGATTGTATTATTCTCCAGTGCAATAACAGTACTGAAATGAAGGCTAAAAGGGCATTAATGGGAGCCTTAAAAAAAAAGGGAAAAAAATAAGTAACTAAATAGTTACTTTTCACAGTAACGCATTACTTTTTGGTGTAAGTAACTGAGTTACTTTTGAAATAAAGTAACTAGTAACTGTAACTAGTTACTGGTTTTCAGTAACTAACCCAACACTGGAAATGAACAAGGGCAGAGGTGGGTAGTAACGCGCTACATTTACTCCGTTACATCTACTTGAGTAACTTTTGGGATAAATTGTACTTCTAAGAGTAGTTTTAATGCAACATACTTTTACTTTTACTTGAGTATATTTATAGAGAAGAAATGCTACTTTTACTCCGCTACTTTTATCTACATTCAGCTCGCTACTCGCTACTATTTTTTTATCGATCTGTTAATGCACGCTTTGTTTGTTTTGGTCTGTCAGACAGACCTTCATAGTGCCTGCGTTTCAACAAATAGTCACTTGTGACGTTCACTCTGTTCCACCAATCAGATGCAGTCACTGGTGATGTTGGACCAATCAAACAGAGCCAGGGGTCACATGACCTGACTTAAACAAGTTGAAAAACTTATTGGGCCGGGTGTTACCATTTAGTGGTCAATTGTACGGAATATAAACTGTACTGTGCAATCTACTAATAAAAGTTTCAATCAATCAATCAAAAGTGTGAAGGAAAAAAGACCCTTTTATTTCAACCGTACATCCCGTCAAAAGCCTAAGACTGACTGCACAGTTCCTGTCTTCACAATAAAAGTGCCGCTCCATCGCGCCTGCGCTTTCAAAACAAGAGTCTCCGAAAGCCAGCGCAAACAAGCTAGCAAGCTACGGAGTTTGCCGCCAATGTATTTCTTGTAAAGTGTATAAAAACGAATATGGAAGCTGGACAAATAAGATGCCAAAAATCAACCACTTTCATGTGGTATTAGACAGAAAGGAGGAACTTCTCCTCCTCCATTTGAAAACGTGGACGCTATCAGCACTACTGTCTGATTCCAATCAATGCAAGTCATCAGAATCAGGTAATACACCAACTTATATTCTTGTCTTCATGAAAGAAAGGAATCTATATGTGTTAAACATGCATGTATATTCATTAAAACACCTTTAACATGTAAACAAAAACGGCAAAATAAATAAATATAAATGATATACTATATATATATATATATATATATATATATATATATATATATATATAAATGTGTGTGTGTATATATATATATATATATATATATATATATATATATATATATATATATATATATATATATATATATATATATAAATGATAAATGGGTTGTACTTGTATAGCGCTTTTCTACCTTCAAGGTACTCAAAGCGCTTTGACACTACTTCCACATTTCCCCATTCACACACACATTCACACACTGATGGAGGGAGCTGCCATGCAAGGCGCTAACCAGCACCCATCAGGAGCAAGGGTGAAGTGTCTTGCTCAGGACACAACGGACATGACGAGGTTGGTTCTAGGTGGGGATTGAACCAGGGACCATTTATTTATTATTTATTTATTTATATATTTATCCATTTATTTATTATTTATTTATATATATATATATATATATATATATATATATATATATATATATATATATATATATATATATATATATATATATATATGTGATATGTGTGTGTATGTTTTTTCACAACATACTTTTTACTTTTACTCAAGTAAATATTTGGGTGACTACTCCTTACTTTTACTTGAGTAATGAATCTCTAAAGTAACAGTACTCTTACTTGAGTACAATTTCTGGCTACTCTACCCACCTCTGAACAATAGGGCATACCTTTCTTGCACCATTGTGAAACCGGACAAACGACTATCGTAAATATTTGAAATGGATCAGTGAACAAGATAAATGAGACGTAGTTGAATGAATGGATAACTGTGAATGAACAGCGAGACAATGAAATACGAAAAGCCCGCGAAAACGGTGATTACAGTTTTCGGATGTACGCCCCGTTTCGATCCGACCCAACTGAATGTGTGAGTTACTTCGGTACTATGTTCAGTGGATCACGAACTATAACTGACTATAGCATTAAAAATGGTGTGACCAGTGAACAACAAAACATTGTGAACCACAATTTGTCCGGTATATGGAGAAGACAAAAAATATTAACGGTGGGAGGCATTTTTTGAACGGAACAGCCATCGTCTACGTCATCTCCGCGTGAGCCTTAGCATCGCCTCTTGTCATTGGCCAAGTTCTATTTGCTGTATCCAATGCGGGCAGGCGACAGAACTTTAGTGCAGACGGGAGAAAATGGCGGACGGTAGAACTCGTCGAAAACACACCAAACGTCGTTACTTAGTTGATGGAGTGAATCCCACAATACCCAAACAGTCACGGAGGCAGTGGCGTGAGACGGAGTTTACAGCATTCCAGCTGCAGCATGATAATGGAGCAGATTACATCACAGGTCCGGAAGAACACGACTCCGAATCGGAAAGTTCAGCTCCGCCATCAACAACAATAACAGCAACACCGCAATGTGAACTTGAAGTACGTCACGACACCCATCAAGATACAGCGACAAATCAAGTAAGTGCTTTCTCTTTTTGTCAATCCCAAAATGATTATTGTATAGAACTTTTAACATGGATGATCTCTTTATTCAGCCAAGTCAATATGTCTGTGTAATTGTTATGGACAAGCTATGTCTATACATGAACTTGGTTGTGATTGCAGCCTTAAAACAGTTTTGTTATTTTATAACAAAACGAGAGCAGTTCTATCTATCGTGTTTGGGGGGTTGGGGGGGGGGGGGGGGGGTTGTAATGTTACGGCGGGAAAAGTAGTAAACTAAATATAACATTGAACCATGCTTTTGAAAATGTATACATTTCAATCCTGGCAAATTACTGACTTTTAACAATATAAATTGTTACGACACACGTGAACTGACGCCATATTTGAAAGCCGCTCAGGATGGCAAGGATGTACCCCTTACTGGTGATTTGGAATATGGCAGAGGCAAGAGAAACAAACAGCCAAAGTCTTGGTCATCAGACAGTGAGAGCAAGGATGAAAGTGACGAGGAGACTCTATCTGACAGACAGCAGGTACTTTTATTTCAGTGGTGTTGTCGCGATATGACCGAAATAGTGTTGAAAGCGACGTTAAACGTTAATTCACTCACTCACTATTTCAGTGGTGTTTCAACTGTGTGAGGTTTTGTAGGATTCAATCCCATACTTTTGAAGTACCTTGTCAGTTTTTCTTTATCATAAAAGTTAATCAAATCATGTTTCATTGTAGGCTTTAAAGTTATTGAATATTTTGATTCAATTCGACCAACTCAGACAGAATAATATTCAAGACAAATTGAGGTGTTGACAGACTTTCTGCATGTACTCGAAAATCTGTCATTTCTGCAAACATATTTCTTCACTTCAGTGGCATATAAAAGAACTGAACACGTTTTCTTGTTAATCTTGATTCTTCAGAAGAAAAAGAGGAAAGTAAGCCGTACAGCTGTGGGATATGATGCTTGGGCACAATTGGAGGCCCAACTTGCTGCTGTGAGTACATGAATAGAATAGAATAGGATTTTATTGGTTAATCAAAGCGCCCTCTCGAGGCAAACAATCACAAGTGCCTAGCATTCATTTGAAATCGAAGACGTCAAGGTCAAGGTCAAGGTTCAACTTTATTGTCCCCGCGGGGAAATTTGTCTTGGGCACAGTGCATCATTGCTTTCTTAACATACCCAAAAACAACAGAACAAAAACACAAGCACAGACACAACCACAACCATACAACTAACATTTAAACATCAGAACATGGAGCTTGATAGACATAGGTGGCACTTTGATGTAGGCATAAAATCTACAGTATGGAGATAAAGATAAAGTACCAATGTGCATTGCACTAGAGGTCATGGATAAAGTGCTGTGTGCTAAAGTGCTTAGTTCTAAAGTGCTATGTGCTAAAAAAGTGCTAACCTATGTATTAAAATTCTATTGCACATTGTTGGTCAGCTTAATGGAGGCTGGGACAAATGATAATTTAAGGCGGTTAGATTTGCATAGTGGGACCCGGAGTCTTCTCCCTGATGGCAGGGTTCCATATTCAGGAAAGAGTGGGTGTTGTGAGTTGGAAATAATTTTCTTAGCTTTTTTCCTAACTGCCTGCTCATAGATGCTCTGTATAGGCTCATATTCTTTCCTCCCTACGATTTTCATTGCCGTTTTATGCATGCCGGCCAGTTTGCTTTTTAGCTTAACGGTGAAAATTGCATCCCTGGCAACTGGTTTAAAACACAAGTTTATACTTTTACTTATATGAAAATAACACTACAAATACCTGATGAACAGTGCCTCCTGTGTGAATGGCTTACTGCTACATGTACATGTAGCATATTCAAATTAATGTGCCTACAAGGTTGCTTATACATGTAAAACTTATATGGTGCTGTCAGGGCCGTATCCAGGACAAATTGCTTCCGGAAAACATATGAGCGCCCCAATTAATCATAATACAAATTATTTCATTTGATTTACTATTTTGACATTTTCAGCTGGGAAGAACTTCACCGAAAGATACATGTACAGAAATGGAATCCCTGAAGAAGGAAGTCCTCCAGTTGAGAGAGGAAAACAAATCCCTTCGAGATGCATTGAGGGTTGTTGAAGGTAGGTTTTCTTATTCTAGAAGTATGTTATTGTAATTATCAGAGGTGTGGACTCGAGTCACATGACTTGGACTCGAGTCAGACTCGAGTGATGAATTTGATGACTTTAGACTCGACTTGACAAAATGTAAAAAGACTTGCAACTCGACTTAGACTTTAACATCAATGACTTGTGACTTCACTTGGACTTGAGCCTTTTGAATTGACATGACTTGACATGACTTGCTACTTTCCCCAAAACCCAAAGATGAAAAAGTTATTTGGGAGCGCTCCGTATTTTTCATTGTGTACTTGTCTATCAGCGTTGCGTGTGTCAGCTGGTGTGGTCTCAGTACAACAGCCAATCAAATTAGATCTACTTTGTTTTCATCACACAGCATTCATCCAATCAAATTGCAGGACAACCAACGAAGAAGACATGTCCAAACCACATGCCAGTGAACAAAAAATGATACCTAAAATAATTTTGTTTGGGTATAAAAATTACGGGGTGGTCAACACAAAACGGTTTGCAGTATGCAACACATGCGGTTCGAAAATTACTGATGGAGAGGCAACAACTTCCAACTTCGTCCGGCATTTGAAGTTGCACAAAGAACGGTAAGTTTTGAATGTAAGATAACGTTTATTGGCTAAGTAACGTGACTTTTATTTGCTGTGTAGTTAAATCAGTGAGGCTGTAAACTCACTGCTAACGTTATAACGTTATTGCAAACACGGGAATCTGTTGCAGTTCACTACCTTATTCATACTTTTTGTTCAGTGATTTTTTTAAGCAGGGTTACGTTAGTCAATATATCACACGTAACGTTAGACGGCGGTCAGCAGCACCGCGTATTTTAGCCACCTAAAAAAAGACAAAAATAGTAAAATAAAGGTCAGTTAAAATGTATACTATATTATGAATATGTGTACCGTTTTAGCTAGCTTTCTGACATACTGTTGGTTGTTTACCTCAGCGGTCCCCAACCACCGGGCCGCGGCCCGGTACTGGTCCGTGGATCGATTGGTATCGGGCCGCACAAGAAATACATTTTTTTTTTCTTTTTTTAATTAAATCAACATAAAAAACACAAGATACACTTACAAGTAGTGCACCAACCCAAAACAACTCTCTCCCCCTTTTGTTCTGGGCATTGAACATGAAGACTCTTCCTTCACTGTTCCGAGTGGCCATGAGAGTCTTGGCAGTGCCTGCCTCCAGTGCTCCAGTGGAGCGAGTTTTCAGCCATGGTGGCATCATACTACGCCCCCATCGTGCACAAATGACTGACAGACTCTTGGCTAATTTGGTCTTTTGCAAATGCAATGCAGCATAGGGCCCTGACATATAAAAAGTACAACTTTTTTGTTATGTTCACGTATATGTCATGTTTTTTCAATGTTAACACTTTTGTACAAATAAGTACATTTGCACTTTATTTTACAATGTGTTTGTTCTGTAAAGGAATGAGTTAATGTTTAAAATGACTGGTTAATAGTGCTATTATAAAGTGCAATGTCAGCACAATTTTCTTTCCTGCAATTTAAAATGCACTTGTTTTAATAAATAAATACAGCGTTTGAAAAGCATACACAATCTGTGTTAATATATTAGTCTGTGGTTAAAAGGACTCGAAACTCAAAATGCAGGACTTAGGACTTGACTTGAGACTTTCCAGTCTTGACTTTGGACTTGACTCGGGGCTTGCCTGTCTTGACTCGGGACTTGACTCGGACTTGAGGGCAAAGACTTGAGACTTACTTGTGACTTGCAAAACAATGACTTGGTCCCACCTCTGGTAATTATCATAGGTTGATGGAAAATATGCTTACATGTCGATGTATGAAATAACTTTCTTATTACTGTATTTTCATCTAACTTTGGCCTACGGGTATTGTCGTCATGTACGGCTGTCCATCCGTCACCGCAATATTTACAGAATCGTTTCATGTACGGAAACCAAACTTGTTACATCTATTTATCTTAGCGTAACAAGAAGCCTATCGAAAATGAGTCGTCTCGGACAATATTTTCCAGAGTTATGCCCCTTTTTTCCAATAAAAATCCATTTATGATTTGGGATAATTTCAGAACTGTTGCATATACAACATCCTAAGTTGTGATGTCCTCCCCTCTAAATAAGGGGAGGCCATATGGTACTTGTTTGTTTGTCTGTCTGTCCGTCCGTTTTTGTGTGTTTCTCTTATATTAGCAAGAGTTACGTCCCTTCCTTCTTGATATTTTGTCTCAGCTGGATATCTGATTAATACTTGACCGACAAATATTAAATCTTCGCGTGGTCAGGATGAATTAATATATATGGTTATATATATTTTTCATCTTTGATTGCTTCCTTACCATGTTTCCCTTGACTTGAACAAGATTCCTATCAAAATACCCTTACATTATGATAGCTGGGGTTAGAGTCGAGCGGTTTGGATATCGCCAGCTTCATGTTATTAATGTATTTTTTTTTTTTATTGTGTCTGCATCACAATGTACTTTTTTCTATTAAAGGACTTCCTGGCCTGCTAATGAAGATGGACGACTTATCACGTCAGGCAACAATACTATCAGCTCGACGTCCTGCTGTCGATCTGCAGATACCGACAACTTCTGCGATTGGCCAATCCGTACCATCAACATTGGTACAGACTACCGAGAGATTGTCACAGCCACCGTATCCTTCAACGCCAACCAGTCACAGATCTTCGCCAGTGCCATTCAGGTCACCAACTGTGACACCGACACAGGCCCATCTACGGCGGGTGTTTGATTACGAGGTCGATGAGGATGGCCAGGTAAGTGTGTTGTGTGTTATTTTCAGTAAATGTCACAGCACCAAATGGTATTTGTTTTTTTTAAATATTAAACTGAATGAAATGTTACAGCAATAAACGTATATGGCCATGAAACAAACCACTGGTATACATGTATGGCAAATTTTGAACCCTGAGTGTTGCATTCAAACTCAAGATGAAAAGCAAAAAATAGATTTTCTTCTATAGGCATATACATTTGGTTGTTTATTGTTGAACATATATTCCCTTTAAGTAACATTTAGAAGTTGGGGTATAATATTAAC
This sequence comes from Nerophis lumbriciformis, assembly GCF_033978685.3. Lineage (NCBI taxonomy): Eukaryota > Metazoa > Chordata > Actinopteri > Syngnathiformes > Syngnathidae > Nerophis > Nerophis lumbriciformis. The sequence continues at coordinate 47,189,546 of NC_084555.2, read as the reverse complement.
AGAGGTTAATTTTATGGTAACAACTTCTGTGCGTTTTACACACGACGTTTCTGTACTTGCTCCAAGTATTGTTGTCTGGTCATTAGAGATGCGCGGTTTGCGGGCACAACCGCGGAGTCCGCGGATTATCCGCGGATCGGGCGGATGAAATAAAAAAAATTAGATTTTATCCGCGGGTCGGTTCGGGTCGGGTGGTTGAAATAAAAAAAAATTTGATTTTAAATAGATTCAGGCGGGTGGCAGTTAAACCAATTCGGAAATATATATACATAGTTAAATGTTGTTACCCACATATGAAAAACGAGCAGGCACCTGCTGCATATGCCACAACAGAAAAAAAAAAAAAAAAAAGAGATGGACACTTTTACGGAGCGGAGAAGGGACGCCTCGCCGGGGTCCGGGACCGAGGCCCCTTCCCCCGAGAGGGCCCCACCGGGAGCCGTAGCTGAGGCGATCCGCGAGAAGGGCCCGACGCACGTCCAGGGTCACCACCGCGTCCACCGCACCGACACCCCGCCTCGTCCGCCTTCGCCGCGGCCGGCGTCACGCGCAGCAGGTAAGCAGCTTACCTGCCCGCCACCCCCGTGGCCGGGGGCTCGTAACAGGGGTCACTCCGCCCGCGCAGCTTACCTGCCCGCCACCCCCATTGCCGGGGGCGCGTAACAGGGGTCACTCCGCGCGCAGTGCGCTCACGAAAGGGGTGGGGCTCACCCTGGTTGATATAGACAGCAGCTGGACGGTGGCCATGGAAGTCGGAACCCGCTAAGGAGTGTATAACAACCCACCTGCCGAATCAACTAGCCCTGAAAATGGATGGCGCTGGAGCGTCGGGCTCATACGCGGCCGTCGCCGGCAGCGAGACGCGCTTGGAGGTGTGCTCAGCGCGGCTCCCATATGATTGCGCACTGGTGTGCGTCTGGGTCGTGACAGCGTGGCACGCGAATGTCAGCACTGCATTGGATCAGTCTCCTTTCTTTAACAGGCAAAAGCTTTATAACCTCACTAATGCCTTGCATCGTCTATATTAGATATATAACAACGGGCGGGTGCGGGCGGATGCGGTTCTGATCAAATGTTACATCGGGTGGATGGCGGATGGTTGACGACTTTCTGATGCGGTTGCGGATGAAATAATTGCCTATCCGCGCATCTCTACTGGTCATTCACTAGACAACAGTACTCAGAGCAAGTACAGAATCGTCATGTGTAAAAACGCCCAGAAGTTGTAACCATAAAATGAACCTCTTTTATAGTTTAAAAGATGTCTGAAACTGACTATTGTTGACCCTAACTGTACATGTATGTATCAATAATCCATACCTGCAAATCAGCTCATAGAGCTGAAATTATCATCAGTAGTAATTCTGTACAGTGGATTGTCAGTTTTATGCTGTATTGTTTACCAGTTGTCTTAAGTTCTTGAACATATTGTGTGCATGTTTTATTGACAGGTTGATTTGGGGTATGGGGTGGCAGTCAATGCCAATAACCTGCAGTATGTTAGCGGATCAGGCCTAAAGAAAACCACATATACAGTTTGTGAGGTGGTGTTTACCAGAGAGGAGATGGCCAACAGCAGCTTGACAGGAAAAAAATCCAATGCTTTTAAGGATAAGCATGAGAAACCAAAACTGGATGACAAGAAAGTGTCTGCTATTATTGGTGAGTATAAGTTAAATCAATCTGATTAAAACCATATCCACATCAGGGAAGTGGATCTGACCCTTTTCCTATCTCCAAGTCGTTCCGTGATCGTTTGGCATGAAGTATAGATATCCATAGCTTCCAGTCGGCTTGGTCCATGAATTGACTGCGAGATGTTCGTTTTGACAGATTTATAGGCATGGGTGGTCACATTAGCTTTGATCTCGTCGGAAACCAACATCAAGTGACAAAGCGAAAACCGCAGCGCACGGATATCTACACGTTTTTCTCGTTTGATATCTTATATCGGCATTCTCCGCCTTACTATTTAACAGCGTCGGGAATTTCCGTGAGTTCTGCTGCAAGTTGAGAAGTGAACGACTTTTAGATAGGGAATGTGTCAGATCCCCTTCCCGATGTGGATATGGTTTCAATCAGATTGAAGTTAAATATTTTTATTAGAATTCTATTAATGCACTTTCGTGATTGTTCGAACGCCATTGGGGACACCCATCAAGTACACAACAAGATTCACAAGAAAGTGAAATCCTGAAAATAATTTGAAAAATATTTCACACACTGAATGGATTTTCTATATAGCTAATGAATAGTGCACATGCACTGTCAGAATTTGATACAGATTTGTTGCAGTTCGTAAAGCCTGGCATGATTGCACCACATATGATTTTGTGTGCGTCAAGCAGTGCAAGTGCCTTACAGCATAGAAACGCGTGATATGCAATGTATGCAGTGTGTTGACTATCCATTGCATTGATTAAATGATAGACATCACTCTCTTTATCGAGCTGAAAAATGCCATAGTGTAACTCATTGCATGACAGCTAGTGTCTTGGTGTCTGCAGACACTAATTCTGGTATATTTTATTGATCTTTCAGATTTCGTGAAGAAGCTCCATCCCTCAAGTGAAGCAAATGTGATAAAGAAAATCATTGGAGTGAAACTGAACATTGCGCAGAAAATGGAAAAAAAGAAGGCCTCAGAAACAAATTCTGCTGGACCTGTCTAGCCGTCTCTAACAGTCGGGGAAGCGCGGTGATCATGTTGATTTATGCTGCTGACATTTATTACTGGCCATTCAGTGCCTCATCCTGAAGGTTTTGGGTTTGAAACCAACTGGGGACTCCCATCAAGTACTAGAATTGGACCTTTCACACAAACTGACAATTTGACATTTTATATACAACAGGAGCAAAAGTCAAGATTTGAGTTACATGTATATAATAAATACAAGTCAACATTCATTCAACTGCAATATTTGTCTTTCTCCATTGCCAGTGTTAGACCACAGATTTTGTAGAATGCCTGCCCAATCATTTCTACATCATTCTGAACCGTATTCCACAGAAAGCCATTCCATAGGAGCCTGTTCTATAGAACTACTCTTTAGAACTTTCTTCTATAGCACTATTCTTTAGAGGTGATCTATAGAACCATTCTTTAGAATCCTGTTCTATAGAACCATTCTTTAGAACCCTGTTCTATAGAACCATTCTTTAGAATCCTGTTCTATAGAACTTCATTAGAAATTCTATAGAGTTCTATTGAGATATTCTTTAGAAATTCTTTACACTTTTCCTATAGAAATTCTATAGAACATTTTTAGCAGGGTACAACATAAATATTCCGAGCGCAATTATGTCACGTTATCGATGGGAAAATGCATTTTTAGACAATATGATTTCTCCTCCCCAATCCTCCGGGTTGGGGAGGAGATCTTGCCCCAAGTGGAGGAGTTCAAGTACCTCGGAGTCTTGTTCACGAGTGGGGGAAGAGTGGATCGTGAGATCGACAGGCAGATCGGTGCGGCGTCTTCAGTAATGCGGACGCTGTATCGATCCGTTGTGGTGAAGAAGGAGCTGAGCCGGAAGGCAAAGCTCTCGATTTACCGGTCGATCTACGTTCCCATCCTCACCTATGGTCATGAGCTTTGGGTCATGACCGAAAGGACAAGATCATGGGTACAAGCGGCCGAAATGAGTTTCCTCCGCCGAATGGCGGGGCTCTCCCTTAGAGATAGGGTGAGAAGCTCTGTCATTCGGGGGGAGCTCAAAGTAAAGCCGCTGCTCCTCCACATCGAGAGGAGCCAGATGAGGTGGTTCGGGCATCTGGTCAGGATGCCACCCAAACGCCTCCCTAGGAAGGTGTTTCGGGCACGTCCGACCGGTAGGAGGCCATGGGGAAGACCCAGGACACGCTGGGAAGACTATCTCTCCCGGCTGGCCTGGGAACGCCTCGGGATCCCCCGGGAGGAGCTGGACGAAGTGGCTGGGGAGAGGGAAGTCTGGGCTTCCCTGCTTAAGCTGCTGCCCCCGCGACCCGACCTCGGATAAGCGGAAGAAGATGGATGGATGGATGGATGGATTTCCTGAGCGGCTCGGAGACACCGAGAGTAACAAGCTGTAGAAAATGGATTCGAAAGGACAGATTTGAAAAAATAATAATAATTAAAAAATGTTTATATATATATATATATTTTATTTCTTTATTTTTTTTTACTTAACCGGATTTTGGACGCTGGCAGGCCGGATCCGTGATTCTTTAAACAAGGCACTCAACTTAAAGCTATACCTGCGGCCTAACAAAAAGTAGAGCTTTAAATTTAAATGAACTGGTGTAATTTGTAAATAAAGTTGTAAAAAAGATTGATTTTTGTTGCCATTTATTTGCTACGCACATCGTTTGGTTCCTTGTATGTATCCGTACGTTTTCAAAAATAGATACAGTATCTCTAAATCCTTAGACAATGTTTGTTTTTGTTTTGTTGTTTTGTATGTGATATTTTTAGTGACATTGTTATTGAAATAAAGACTACAAAAAAGAAAACAATGGTAACAGTACCGGCGTGCACGAACATTACTGCCGTAAAATAAGTTGGCATTGTCTTCGCGCATGCGTGGACCGTTTGGGTCTGCTGGGACCTATCAAGTAGTGGCAGTCGTATCTCGCGAGAGAACTAAACAACCAGCTCTATTTTTCTTCTTCTTACAGTCGGGTTGCAGCCATGGCTTGAAAGGTTCATACCGCTACCTACCATACTGTAGAATTTAGTGCGGGCCATAGGACGAGAAGGTGGCATGTGTTCAAATCTATGAGGTCTTGATGTTTCTCTCGCGAGATCTGACAACATCGCGTGGGAACAAAACAGGACGATGACAAAGCAAAATGGCGTTTGATAAAGACGTTAGTATATTCTTTCTAGTTTTCTGTTCCTAATCTGTGCGTACATGTACCCTTATATCATATGTGTATAATAGAGTAAACAGCGTTTGATGTATGTGTTTACATCCGGATACATTAGTCTGAGCGCACTTTGACGCTTCTCGTGCTAGCTTAGCTTGCTAGTTAGCTTAGCTTGTTAGCTGCTAACAAAGTTACCCAGAAGTTATCAACACGTCGCTAAGCAGAGATCAGATGTGAGTGTAAAGTGTTGTGATTGTGTGAAAATGTGCGAAAGAACGATAGCAGAGTACAAGGAGGAAGTTTGTCCAACAAAAGAGGAGAAGGAGCGACAACATCAACTACTGGACGCTGTTTTCAAGGAACATCAGCTTGTGTCACACAGAACAGGTTTGTTTACTTTTTACTCTCACGTGTTTACTAACTTTATATTTGATCATTAACATCCATCCATCCATTTTCTACCGCTTGTCCCTTTTCGGGAGCCTATCAGCTACATTCGGACGGACGGCGGGGTACACCCTGGACAAGTCGCCGCCTCATTGATTATGAAGATTAATTGTTTAGTGATGCATTTATTTGTTTTTATACTGTTCAAGAAAACTAGACGGATTATTAAGCATACCCATATTTAATGGCTCTAATTTTTCCATAGACTTATTAAATGCAGTTTAAGTTATTTTGGACATTTTCTTATGAACAACAAAGATGACTAATTAATTCATAAATATGTGTAACTGTGCTGCTCATACAGCTGTAACTAAAAGTAAAATTACTCATAGAATATTAATTTGAAAGAAAGGAAAGGCAAAGTGCTAAAAAAAAAAAACAATCACCCTTGTTTATGTATGAAAAACAGAGGCATGTGATAAGTGAATATTTCGCACTGATGGTCCTAATGTCCGTTGATACTGGGACCCACACTATTTATAATGTATATCAATGAAATATGTAAAGTATCAACACTGCTGAAGTTCATCCTCTTTGCTGACGATACAACCATTACATGTGCAGGTGACGACATGAAGCAACGTCTAGCCTCTGTAACTGAGGAGATGATCAAGTTAAAAACTTGGTTTAATACCAACAAATTGTCTCTGAATTTAAAGAAGACCAAAATCATGCTCTTTAGCAATCGCAAAAGTAATATACCCATCAGGATTGTTATTGATGATACACCAATAGAATATGTTCAACAAAATTCATTCTTAGGAGTGGAAATAGATGAAAATATCTCATGGAAGCCTCATATAAATGACCCGAGGACAAACGTTGCTAAGTGTGTTGGAATGATGAGGAGATGATGTCATTTATTGAACACCAATGCTCTGCTGTTATTGTATCATTCATTTATTATGTCGTATTTAAACTATTGTGTTGAAGTCTGGGGAAATTGTTATAAATCCCATTTATAGCCTTTAGTCACTCTGCAGAAAAAGGCCATTAGGATTGTGTCCAATGTTCACTACAGACATCATTCAAACCCACTATTCATGGAGTTAAAGCAACTTAAACTGCACGATGTAATTAGGGATGTCCCGATCCGATATTTGGATCGGATCGGTCGCCGATATTTGCCAAAAAATGCGTATCCAGATCCAGTTTAAAAAAAAAAACTCCGGTCCGTGTTTTCCAAAGCACTGATTTAAATAATACATTCCACTTTTCTGCTGCTCCGTAATTTCCGTTCCGCATTTTCCAGCACACCTTCAACACATCCACAGGTCTGTGGATTCTCACGCAGTTGCTTTCAGCTGCTGGCATTACACGACAGGCTCTTCTCACTCTTTCCTGTGTCTCCCTCTCACACACAGACAAGCGCACCTTCTTACACACGTCACATACTGTCACGTCATACGTCACATACGTATACGCCCTTTCCCAGCAGAGAAGTAGCAGCATGGCTAACGTTAGCTGTGATGCTAGCGCAGCCGCTAAGGTGCACGCCTGTGCAATTGCGCACTGCTCAAGCGTCCTCTGCGCACGGCAAATCTATGCCACGCACAAAATCAAATAAAAAAATAAGCGCATAACAATTTTCGACACACGGACACGACAGAGAAAACAGTTTTCGTCATCATTGTTCAAATATTGTAACGTGTGTCGAGACGCTTATCTCCATTAGGTGCCACACGTCCACACCATCAAAATGCCGAGGCAAACATTTCCACATCAACACCGTATGAAAAAAATAGTGATTTTTTTAGTTGTGATTTCCTTCTCTGCATGAAAGTTTAAAAGTAGTATATATTAATGCAGTATGAAGAAGAATGTTTTAATGTAGACACATAGAATCATCATACTGCTGTGATTATATGCATCAAGTGTTCATTCAAGGCTAAGGCAAAATATCCAGGAAAAAGTTTGTGTATCGCAATATGGCCTTAAAATATCACAATATTAAAAAAAGGCCATATCGCCCAGCCCTAGTTCAATGATGCCATTTCTGTTTGTCATGTATAATTTAGTCTATTTTGTGTTTATCCTTGAATAAACAGGTCAGTTTCTTGTTACCAACCATTGTGTATTATTCAAACTCCCCTAATTCAGCTGGCTAGTTGTTATCAAGAGTACTAAAACCCTTTTCAACATGATTCTGACAACTAAGTAGGCTAAATAACTTTAAACTTTAATACATGCTCGGATAGGCCAGTATCGGTATTGGATCGGAAGTGCAAAAACAATATCGGTATCGGATCGGAAGTGCAAAAACCTGGATCGGGACATCCCTAGATGTAATCAACTTTAAAACTGCTCAAATTATGTTTAGGGCATCCCAAAACTCTCTACCATCCAATATACAGAACCTATTCCAGGATAGAGATGCTCACCATAGTTACAGTCTAAGAGGAAACAACAAATTATATTTGCCTAAATTTAGAACAACTTTAAAATCAATGTGCATTTCAGTGCGTGGAGTCAGTCTGTGGAACAACTTAGGGGACGAGTTAAAAACCTGTTCTAACATGATTACATTTAAAAGACTGTTTAAAAAAGAAGTACTGAAGAAGTAGGAGGAGGAAAGAGAGTGATGCCCTCAGCACAGAGCGATGAGAGAGAGGTGTATGGTCAGAGAGTGTGTGTGTGTGTGTGTGTGTGTGTGTGTGTGTGTGTGTGTGTGTGTGTGTGTGTGTGTGTGTGTGTGTGTGTGTGTGTGTGTGTGTGTGTGTGTGTGTGTGTGTGTGTGTGTGTGTGTGTGTGTGTGTGTGTGTGTGTTCTGTCTCGTCTTGTCTCATAGTAACAGTGGTACTATTGTATTGTTAGTGTACTGGAGTTTTTCTTGATTTTGTTTGTATAGTATTGTTCTTGTATTATATTGTTTATGTTAAATGTGGAATGAGTGAGAGGGGTTGGGATATTATAAGCATTTGCTTCATCCAACCCCTTTTCAAGCCTTGAATAAATGTCTCTGCCAAATTGTAAAAAAAAAAAAAACAGTGTGTTGTTGTACTGTGCAGGTTTGAAATAAATAATTCAATTCAATTCAAAAATGCTACAAACAAACAGTTCCTTGATAAGTTTCCCAGGAAGTGTGTCAAACAAACATGTTGGTTGTTTTGTTCCATTTACATGTCGCAGGAGTTCCTCTAATATTATTTATTCAAAAAGAGAGGGATTAATTTGGAGAGCATTATCCGTCGTACATACATTTCTATCTGTGTTAGTAGAACCCAGTTTAAGCTGGGACCCGTTATCTTTAATCTCCTTTCTAATTTGTTAAATTTTCTTAGTAAATAATTTCATAAAGTCATCAGCTGATTTGGTGGAGCTACTGGGAGAAGTCCCTCGTTGGGTGAACGATGCTACTGTTTTAATTACATGTGTATGTATGTATGTATATTAGGGATGTCCCGATCCAGGTTTTTGCACTTCCGATCCGATACCGATATTGTTTTTGCACTTCCGATCCGATACCGATACTGACCGATACCGATACTGACCGATACTGGCCTATCCGAGCATGTATTAAAGTTTAAAGTTATTTAGCCTACTTAGTTGTCAGAATCATGTTGAAAAGGGTTTTAGTACTCTTGATAACAACTAGCCAGCTGAATTAGGGGAGTTTGAATAATACACAATGGTTGGTAACAAGAAACTGACCTGTTTATTCAAGGATAAACACAAAATAGACAAAATTATACATGACAAACAGAAATGGCATCATTGAATTAGGGCTGGGCGATATGGCCTTTTTTAAATATTGCGATATTTTAAGGCCATATTGCGATACACAATATATATCTCGATATTTTGCCTTAGCCTTGAATGAACTCTTGCATATGATGCATATAATCACAGCAGTATGATGATTCTATGTGTTTTGATTGATTGATTGATTGAGACTTTTATTAGTAGGTTGCACAGTGAAGTACATATTCCGTACAATTGACCACTAAATGGTAACACCCGAATAAGTTTTTCAACTTGTTTAAGTCAGGGTCTATTCATGATACAGATATATACTATCATCATAATACAGTCATCACACAAGATAATCACATTGAATTATTTACATTATTTATAATCCAGGGTGTGGAGGGGGGCGCCGGATGTAAGTGTCAAAGACAACTAAAATAGTTTGATATGAGAATAAATCTAAAGTTAAAATATAGGGTAGAAATGCACCCATTTGCAGGAAATGTAGTCTTGATTTTCAACATTTTCTTTCAAGGCTTGCATGTCTACATTAAAACATTCTTCTTCATACTGCATTAATATATGCTACTTTTAAACGTTCATGCAGAGAGGGAAATCACAACTAAAAAAAATTACTATTTTTTTCATACGGTGTTGACGTGGAAATGTTTGCCTCGGCGATGGTGTGAACGTGTGGCACCGAATGGAGATAAGCGTCTCGACAGACCTTACAATATTTGAACAATGATGACGAAAACGGTTTTCTCTGTCGTGTCCGTGTGTCGAAAATTGTTATGCGCTTATTTTTTTATTTGATTTTGTGCGTGGCATAGATTTGCCGTGCGCAGAGGACGCTTAAAGCAGGCGCGCACCTTAGCGGCTGCGCTAGCATCACAGCGAACGTTAGCCATGCTGCTACCTCGCTCTCTGCTGGGAGAGGACGTATACGTATGTGACGTATGACGTGACAGTATGTGACGTGTGTAAGAAGGTGCGCTCTCTGTCTGTAAGAGGGAGACACAGGAAAGAGTGAGAAGAGCCTGTCGTGTAATGCCAGCAGCTAAAAGCAACTGCGTTAGAATCCACAGACCTGTGGATGTGCTGAAGGTGTGCTGGAAAATGCGGAACGGAGCTTAGGGAGCAGCAGAAAAGTGGAATGTATTATTTAAATAGGTGCGTTGGAAAACACGGACCGGAGTTTTTTTTAAACTGGATCTGGATCGGCATTTTCCCATGCCTTGCCGATACGCATTTTTTTGCGAATATCGGCGGCCGATCCGATCCAAATATCGGATCGGGACATCCCTAATGTATATATGTATATATGCATGTGTATGTATGTATATATGTGTATATATATGCATGTGTATGTATACATGTTAGTTGAGCTCATAGGACTAGATAGTACAATCCCTCAGATTGATCAGCACATAGTGTTGAGTGGGGGTTTGGGGGGTTAGGGGCAAAAACCCATTATTCCCACTTCCAGAGATTGCCATGATGTTGTGTATTCTGTTGTTTTTACACAGAAATGCAGAAAACAGAAGTAATTTTTCACCAGGTTTGTGATGGTATTTGGGATGTGAAAGATGTTGAAGGCGGTCCAGATGAGAGAACGAGGGACGGATCCGAAAGCATTGGCTAGGTCTAGGAATAAGACGTGCAGGTCTCTTCCTTCCCTCTTGGCAGATTGGATTTGGAGCCATGTCATGCTCGTATGCTCCAAGCAGCCTGAGAAACCAGGTATTCCAGCTTTCTGCACGGATGTATCAATCAAGCTATTTTGCTTCAGGTACGTTGTTGTCATCCTTTTAGCAACGATGCTAAAGAAGACCTTCCCTTCAACGTTTACCAGGTTGATCTGCCGGAATTGATCAATGTTTGAGGCATCTTTTTCCTTGGGGATTAACACTCCCCCAGCTCTGCGCTACACTTTTGGGATGGTTTGCTTCGTCCACATCACCTTTATCTGCCTCCACAGAAAGCGTAAGACATTTGGGGAATTTTTGTACAGCTGATATGGAACTCCATTTGGTCCTGGAGCTGAAGCTGCCCTTGACTTACTCACTGCTTCCTCAACCTCGCTCCACCTTGGGGGACTGTCATCCAGCTGGTGTTTTGGTTGAGGTATTGGTGGCATGTCTGATGGTATCTCTCTCTGTTCGAATCTTTGAATGTCTGTGTGAGTGGTTTTCAGGTGGTCTTCTAGTTCCAGTTTCTTACACATTGCTACTGGAATTTTGGACCACTCCTCTTTTGCAAACTGCTTCAGGTCTCTCAGATTTGAAGGGTGCCTTCTCCCAACTGCTGTTTTTAGATCTCTCCACATACGTTCTTTAGGATTTAGATCTGGACTCATCGACGGCCACTTCAGAACTCTCCAGCGCTTTGTCTTAAACCATTTTAGTGTGCTTTTTGAACTATTTTTTGGGTCGTTGTCCTGCCAGAAGACCCATGACCTCTGACGGAGACCCAGCTTTCTGACACTGGGCCCTACATGATGCCCCAAAATTCTTTGGTAGTCCTCAGATTTCATGACGCCATGCACACAGTCAAGGCATCCGCTACCAGAAGCAGCAAAGCAACTCCAAAACATCTGTGAACCTCCACCGCGTTTGACTGTAGGGATTAGAGATGCGCGGTTTGCGGACACAACCGCGGAGTCCGCGGATTATCCGCGGGTCGGGCGGTTGGAATAAAAAAAAATTAGATTTTATCCGCGGGTCGAGTCGGGTCGGGCGGCTGAAATAAAAAAAAATTAGATTTTAAATAGATTCAGGCGGGTGGCAGTTAAACCAATTCGGAAATATATATACATAGTTAAATGTTGTTACCCACATACGAAAAACGAGCAGGCACCTGCAGCACGCCACAACAGAAGAAGAAAAAAAAAAAGAGATGGCAACGCCGGCAGCAAACGTGGTACGCGACAAACTAAAAAAGGGAATACTAAAGACCAGGGGGAAAAAAGGCCAGAAAAGTTCAGCGTGGACTCGTTTTTATGAGGTTGTAAATCAGGATGATAGTAATGCTGGCTACGTGATTTGCAAGAGCTGCGACGCTGTTTATGTCTACGACAGTCACAAAACCGGGACATCTAACATGGTGCATCACATTTGTGCAAAACCCCGAACCTCCACAAACACCCTGAGCATGAGCAGTTTCGTCCGCCGTGATCCCAGAAGAGTGCCACAGGATGTTAAAACAAGATAGAACGCAGCTGCTTGCAGCAGTTTGAGTGGCGCGAGCGCGCTTGGAGGTGCACTCAGCGCGGCTCCCAGATGATTGAACTATGAACTAGGTTTACAGCATATTAAATACATTTGGCAACAACATGCACTTTGAGAGTGCAGACAGTCCAATTTTCATCAATTAATATATTCTGTAGACATACCCTCATCCGCTCTCTTTTCCTGGGGGTCTGGCGGCAAATTTCTTTGACTTTACCGTTGGAAATGCATCTGCTTTGAGTGTCGCAGGATATCCACACATTCTTGCCATCTCTGTCGTAGCATAGCTTTCGTCGGTAAAGTGTGCGGAACAAACGTCCAATTTCTTGCCACTTTCGCATCTTTGGGCCACTGGTGCGACTTGAATCCGTCCCTGTTCGTGTTGTTACACCCTCCGACAACACACCGACGAGGCATGATGTCTCCAAGGTGCGGAAAACAGTCGGAAAAAACGGAAAATAACAGAGCTGATTTGACTCTGTGTTTGAGAAAATGGCAGATTGCTTCCCGATGTGACGCCACGTTGTGACGTCATCGCTCCGAGAGCGAATGATAGAAAGGCTTTTAATTCGCCAAAATTTACCCATTTAGAGTTTGGAAATCGGTTAAAAAAATATATGGTCTTTTTTCTGCAACATCAAGGTATATATTGACGCTTACATAGGTCTGGTGATAATGTTCCCCTTTGTGTGTGTGTGTGTGTGTGTGTGTGTGTGTGTGTGTGCGTGTGTGCGTGCGTGCGTGCGTGCGTGCGTGCGTGCGTGCGTGCGTGCGTGCGTGCGTGCGTGCGTGCGTGCGTGCGTGCTTACATTCGATTAGCCTAAAGATTCACAACTGAACCTTATGGATTGAGGGGGCTGTAACTGGCTTAGCCGAACCGGCAACTTCTCGAACCGGATATCTGGTTGCATCGGTTTATCGTTAACAATCCTACTTGTTAGAACGTGAGATTTTACTGCTGTTTATTTTGTGTTTTTTCTTGACTTTTGTTTTTGTCTGATGTACGGTATGGTCGTGACATCTTGAATGTCAACGTGGTGATTGATCCGAGACATTGTCAGAACATATGGTGGTGCAGGACAATGTCAAGTGGGGACTGAGCAACGCTGGACTTTTCTAAAACATGTGTTTGTATTCTTGTGTCCTGCAGATGTCTGTAAAGAACATCTTCTCCCTGAGCAGCAAAAGTGGACCTGCGGGATGGAGCAGGGAAAACCAGAGCGCCCCCAATTTAAAGAGGAAGAGGAGCCACAGCCCCCCCACTTGAAAGAGGAAGAGGAGTCACAGCCTCCTCACATTAAAGAGGAAGAGGTGGAGAAACAGACCACTCACGTTAAAGAGGAAGAGGAGGAACATAGCATTAGTCAAGAAGGAGAGCATCTTGAAGGACTGGAGAAGGTTGATGTCACCAAGATGCCATTGACTGATGTCACTGTGAAGAGTGAAGATGAGGTCAAAGGTGAAAGTAAGGAGAAGAGAGAGGTGGAGCCTTCAAGCAGCAGCTCAATTCAACACATGAAAACAGAAGCTGATGAAGACCACTGTGGAGGATCACCAGCAGACAAGCTCTTAGCTCCACTGTCAGATAGTGACGACACAACGTCACACTCTTCTGACACTGATGATGACATGTCATGTCACACTGACGTCACACACTATAAATGCTCTCACTGTGGCAAAACTTTTAAATATCATAGTCGTTTAAAAATACACATCAGAACGCACACTGGTGAAAAACCATTCATGTGCTCAATTTGTAGTAAAAGATTCTCCCAGAAAGAACAATTGAAAACCCACATAAGAATACACACTGGTGAAAAACCTTATTCCTGTTCAAGTTGCAACAAAAGCTTCGGAGAAAGGGCAAAACTTGCACTACACATGAGAACGCACACCGGTGAAAAACCGTACATGTGCTCGATTTGTGGTAAAAGATTCTCTCAAAAGCATCATTTGAGAGCACATGCAAGAAAAAGCACTGCTGAAAAAACGTTTTCATCTTCAACCCACGGTAAACATTTTACTCAAAATACCGATTTGAAACCATATATGACTCCACACACTGAAGACAAACCATTCATGTGCTCAGTTTGTAAGAAAAGATTTTCCCGAAAGGAACATTTGAAAATTCACCTAAGAACACACACTGGTGAAAAACCATATTCCTGTTCCAACTGCTGGAAAAGCTTTGGAGAAAATTCCAAACTTATATTACATATGAGAACGCACACTGGTGAAAAACCATATTCCTGTTCATGCTGCAACAGAAGCTTTGCCGGCCGATCAGCACTTGTAAAACACATGAATCAACGCACTGGTGAAAAACCTGTTGTCTGCTACGTCTGTGGTAAAGGTTTTGTACAAAGTCAAGATTTGAAAGACCACATGGAAATGCACGCTGAGAAAGTGTTGAGTTGCAGTGCGTGTGGTGAAATATTCCTTTCTAAGGACCAATGTAACAAACACAAGTGTGCTGGTGAGAACAGCAACAGCAAATGAAGCTGCAGATTTTCTAACAACATCACCACATATAACACGTGACATCATTGTCGTGTGTAACGTTATCCTGTTTAATATGTTGCTACCATTTATAGGTTTGAATATTTTAGATGAGGGATTTTATTTCAGTCTACTCCATGCATTAATATACAACATTGTGTAACATATTTATAAAGAACAATAAGTAATTCGATGGAAAAGGTGGAAATTGAAACATCAGTTTATTTTATATCCATTTTATATTGACTTTCATTCACTTTAGAAATGTAAACCGTACAAAACATATTACTTACAATAAACATAAGGATATCCATAATTCAGTCTTATGCTGATACAAAACGGGGTTTTTCAAATCTGTTTTAAATGTATGGAGTGTTTCCATATTTTCACTTCTAATTTTAAATGATTGCATGGATGAATTAATTTATGTGACATACATATTTGTTTTACATGCCTTTTTTTGTGTACACATAAATCACTCTTAGTTCAAATGTATTGATTCACATCTGGACCACTTCTGGAAGCATATTATGTACTCTAAACATCATTTCAACACATTTGTGTTCTACAAGATCATTTATTTTTCAAATGTGATTTTATGAATCATTGGTTGAGTCATGATACGACATTCCATTATTATTACGCTCTTGTAATATAAATATTGCTTTTGTGATTGTTTTATATGTATGTCCCCAGACATTTATTCAATAAGCAATGTATGCTTCAACAAAAGTTGGATACAATAAATGTAGTTAATATTTGTTGTATTTTGTTCAGTTTAATATTGCAGATGCTTAATATTTGATATTTTGTTGTTTATATGTTTTATATGTAGTTTACAGCTCCTAGGAGTGATGATGAATTCTAAAAAAGTCAAATGCCCTGTCAAATATCACAACATATTTGAACATATATTTGAATTTGATCACCTTTAAAAAAGGCTGTCTAAACTTGTTCTAGATGCGATTTTAGTCAGGGCTCGAATTTAACCGCGACAATTGCCGCAACCACCCTGGTCATTTGCCGTAATGCCCGAAAAAATGAACAGCATTTGCCACAAGAACATGCCGTGTCCGCCCTTGACTTTTTACTTGTTAACGGACTAGATATTTAACGGTAAACGGTATATTGATAATTTGCGATAAAATCCCAGACGGTTAGTAATACCGTCTAAATTTTTAATTACCAAAAACCCGTCATTTATTAATGCATTTCAGGCAACACGAAGTCGGGACGCATGCGCACTGGCGTAGTTTGATATTCATTGTGGACTAACTACACGTACTTTGCTCCGGAAATTTCCCCTCAGAGTAAACGGAGCCAAGCGCTTGGTTTAACGTAATTTTCTCTCGCTTCCCGGCGTGCGTTTTAGAGCGCACTGCTGTGTTTAGATGGAGACAGGTGTGGACAATGTTGGAGACAGACGCACTAGTCCCCACACTAAAAGTATACAGCGAAGGAGAAAAACTATTTGATGTTGCTTTTATTTTCTCAATACAGCGTCCATCAACTGTTGTGACAGTTAATGAGGTAGGGAATCATGCAGCAGGTGATGTGTCGTGAACGTTGTCACAACTTGTTTTATAAAGTATTTCGTTTGTTGACTGGGATGCTCACTCATCCTATATTTAACTGCAAACTGTATCAGTGTTGAAATAACATCAATACTAGCTAAAATGTTTTGTCATTTCATCGAATTGAACGCAGGCTGTGAAGATTGTGTATTCGATGTGAGAGGTATCACTCCGGGTTTTGTTGTTGTTGTTGGACAAACTGTTGTACTGAACCACAAGGAGGCGTTGGAGAAGAACAAAGCTTGTTTTTTTAGACTTCATCTTCATTAGTCAAACTGATTTGTGTTTTATTTTGATATCAAAAAGTAAACGCCTTGTTTCTGTTTTTACATTACTTGAGTTTTTTTCATGTCACAAAGGTACTACTTTAAAAAACATTCACGTGACACAGCATTTAGTTAATGTTTTATTGTGTATAGTTACTTCCCATACGACATATTTCTGCTCAAACTCTTAATGGATCTGTCCCGATACATCATCTACTGCTGAACTTAAAAAACAACAACTCTGTCCATCAAAAAGTATAAATAGAGTTAAACGCATCATGTAATAAAAAAAGCTGACAAGTTGATATTATTAAAGAATAAAAAAAACCTAATATTTGTATTTAGATATATGGATAACGTTTATCTATAGTCTTTTTATTAGACATTACAAATGACATGATGGTATTACGTTCACACCCCAACATTGCTTCACTTAACAATCAGTAATCATGATTTCAATATTGATAACAATAATCTTGATTATTACTTTGGCCATA
>NC_084555.2:47080000-47170000 GCF_033978685.3 Nerophis lumbriciformis | reverse complement strand
TAAAACAGGACGAGGAAAAAGCAAGATGGCGTCTGATAGATAGTACGCGTTTGTGTTTTGTTTTGTGTGTTCTTAATCAGTGCATACATGTGCAAATAATTGTTGTTTAACAGCGTAAACATCGTAAATAATTGTTTGTATTCGGACACATTTGTCTGGGGGCCTTGGCGCACTTTGCTGCTTCTCGTGCTCGCTTAGCTTGCTAGTTAGCTTAGCTTGTTAGCTGCTAACCAGCTAGCAACACGTCGCTAAGCAGAGATCAGATGTGAGTATAAAGTGTTCAAGTTCAAGTTAAAGTAGCAATGATTGTCACACACACACATTAGGTGTGGCGAAATTATTCTCCGCATTTTGTCCCATCACCCTTGATAACCCCCTGGGAGGTGAGGGGAGCAGTGAGCAGCAGCGGTGGCCGCACCCGGGAATCATTTTTGGTGATTTAACCCCCAATTCCAACCCTTGATGCTGACTGAGTGTCAAGCATTGTGATTGTGTGAAAATGTGCGAAAGAACGATGGCAGAGTACAAGGAGGGACGTTCTCCAACTCAAGAGAAGGAGCGACAACATCAACTACTCGACGCTGTTTCTAACAAACATCAGCTTGTTTTACACAGAACAGGTTTGTTTACTTCTTACTCTCACATGTTTACTAACTTTACATTTGATTATTAACACTATTCCTGGATAGATTGTCTATAGGAAGGGGAATTGTCTTGTGAGGATCATATTGTGATCAATATGCTGTTCATATTGTGGGCACTTTTGTGTTAAAATACTGAACAGATGTTTACCTTATCCCAATAAACATCTGTTTATTTTAACATAAAAGTGTTAGATTGTGAGGCATTAAAAGACACAAAATGCAACGGGTCCATCAGACCCACAAACGCTGACTGAGTAACAACAATATGAACGTTGCACGGAAAATGTCTCTGCCAGTTTCTGCATCCCACAGGGATTCTTCTTTTGTGTTTCTGCACATATGGTCATTTTAAATGAATTATTATGATCATTTAAAATTAATTATTTCCAATGTTTATTTTAATGTATAATTCTATGGCTGGATGTAATAAGGTGTCAGAAAAAATACAAATAAAAATACAATTAATTTTGATGTTTTTAGCAAAATATAGTAAAAATTTATTTAGTTTTTTTTTTAAAATTAATAAATATATTTATTTTTAGGTAAGATAAACATAATAATACAATTTATCTCTAGTCTGGATGATTTAGTTCTTGTCACCCTGTTGTCCTCCCGTCATGAAAAAAAGGCTGTCCTCACTCAGGTCCGGCTGAAAATCGGGAGATTTTTGGGAGAATATTTGTCCCGGGAGGTTTTCGGGAGAGGCGCTGAATTTCGGGAGTCTCCCGGAAAAATCGGGAGGGTTGGCAAGTATGCTGGGGGCCGGTATATCTATTTTTAGGAACACTAATACAAAACCTCACAATAATGTCTGATTGAATGCTAAAAACTTTTTGACGGACCGCCTTAAAAAACGTAATGGAATTTTACATGTTTCTATGAAGGATAAAACACTGAATATTGACAAAATATGAACGCCACACCCAGGGCCGGCCCGTGGCATAGGCCGTATAGGCAAATGCTAAGGGCGCCGTCCATCAGGGGGCGCCACGCCAGTGCCACAAATGTTGGAGAAAAAAAAGAAGAAAAAAAAAAGGTGGTACTATTATTTCTAAATACAAAAAATAATCCCACGTTAATTAAAATGCAAAGTAAAGCCTATTTAATAGAAATATTATTTGTTACAACATTACCCCCCCCCCCCCCCCCCCCCGCACGGTGCGCCCCCTCCCTTCCCGTATCATGACTCTTTTTGGACGTCACCACATCAAAAAATCAACACAAGATGTCAAAACAGCCAAAACTGTCAGGTGCCCAGGGAAGAAAAAAGAGAAAAGAAGAGGAGTAGAAGCGAGAAAAGACAGAGGTAGCAGGTAGGTAACGTTAGCCTACATGAAATTATTTGTATGTTACAGAATGTGATAGTAACCTGGCTTTTTAGCATTAAGCTAATGCTACATGATTCGGCAATTGCTAATCAATAAATAGCTAGTACTGTTTTAACGTCGGGTTAATATTGTGGAGGGGGCTAAATTGTTATGGAAAATAATAATGTAATGTTAGCTAATTACAGTACTCCCACCGTACATTCCTCAGGGACATTTGTATTAGATCTTTTAAGCAGGTGTTTTTTTTGTTTACATTGTTATTGCCTTCTGGTTAGCTAATGTTTGACCTGCAGGTAATAGTCACTTTTTTCCACCCCTTTATATATTAGGGTTAGTTGTAAGTAAAAAAAAAACGTCAAAGACAAAGCTATTCGGTTTCTTGTGAGTATATACACTTCACTGCCGATGTGGGGGGGGCGCGCCACCTAAAATCTTGCCTAGGGCGCCAGATTGGTTAGGGCCGGGCCTGGCCACACCCCCTTTCGATCGACACATTGTACAATCAAGAGAACGCATCAAAAATGCAACAAACAGTGAAATATGAATGCGAAGGGTACAAAATAAACCCACTTACAATCTGATATATGTGATATATCACTAAGCTTTAGAACTTTCTTGTGAAAGTCTCCTTCCGCGTCTGTGGAAACGCTTCCCGCCCACACTGCTTGGTGCCTCGTCTGAGCTGCTGTGACGTAGAGTACCATAGTAACTAATTAGATGACCATAGTAACTAATTAGATTACCATAGTAACTAATCAGATGACCATAGTAACTGGTATATCATCCAAAAGCGCAGATTCTAACCATTGAAATACTTTATATAGTTGAAGACTTAGAAAACATGACTGCACATCATAATGGCAGCTACACTTTCCATCTTAAAGATCGAAAAAATTATTTGGGAATGTCCAGTGGGCCAGATTGAAAAGCTTAACGGGCCGCATGTGGCCCCCAGGCCTTAATTTGCCCAGGTCTGGTTTAGTTACATACACAACACACACATAATCTCATTATGTTTACAGTGTCAGTTAAAAAGCACTTCTATTATCACTTAACATTATTTACTTATTTATCTAACAGACTTCCAGCAGCCTCTTCATGTTAAAGAGGAAGATCCACTCCACCCTCATGTAAAAGAGAAAGAGGAGCCCCCCCACATTAAAGAGGAAGAGGAGGAGCTCTGGATCACTCAGGAGGAAGAGTGTCTTCTTGGGCAGGAGGAGGCTGATCTCACCAAGTTTCACTTGACTGGTGTCTCTGTGAAGACTGAAGACCATGAAGAGAAACCACCTGAGTCCTCACGGCTTCATCACAGTCCAGTAAGCACAACATAAACATATCATCTAATACACACCTGGGAAAAATAGATCCCGCAGGCCACATATGTTAAGATTTTCAATCCGTATGTATGTATGTATGTATATTTACATATATAATATAGATAGTTGTGGTCAAAAGTTGACATACACTTGTAAAGAACATAATGTCATGGCTGTTTCCAACAATTTCTACAACTCTTATTTTTTTGTGATAGAGTGATTGGAGCACATACTTGTTGGTCACAAAAAACATTCATGAAGTTTGCTTCTTTTATGAATTTATTATGAAAATGTGAGCAAATGTGCTGGGTCAAAAGTATACGTACAGCAATGTTAATATTTGCTTACATGTCCCTTGGCAAGTTTACCTGCAATAAGGCGCTTTTGGTAGCCATCCACAAGCTTCTGCTTGAATTTTTGACCACTCCTCTTGACAAAATTGGTGCAGTTCAGCTAAATGTGTTGGTTTTCTGACATGGACTTGTTTCTTCAGCATTGTCCACAAGTTTAAGTCGGGACTTTTGGGAAGGCCATTCTAAAACCTTAATTCTAGCCTGATTTAGCCGTTCTTTTACCACTTTTGACCTGTGTTTGGGGTCATTGTCCTGTTGGAACACCCAACTGCGCCCAAGACCCAACCTCCGGGCTTATGATTTTAGGTTGTCCTGAAGAGTTCGGAGGTAATCCTCCTTTTTCATTGTCCCATTTAAAGCACCAGTTCCATTGGCAGCAAAACAGGCCCAGAGCATAATACTACCACCACCATGCTTGACGGTAGGAATGGTGTTCCTGGGATTAAAGGCCTCACCTTTTCTCCTCGAACCAGGAACACTCAGGTTGCTGGCACGGGCGGCCACTCTCCCAACCGCGCCAGGCCGTCCCCCATATAAGATATGCCCCTTTTTAATGTTTCCTAATTAGGGCCCGCATGGCCCATTGTAAAAGGAATCCCAAAGGGAGTCCTTTTACAATGGGACAGAGGACCCTATTGAGTTTGTAAGGTTTTATTATTATTATTATACCGGCCGCCTCTTTGAGCTGTAATTTGACCCACTTATATGCTTCAAAACTCACCATATTTGACCCACACATCAGGACCTGCGAAAATTGCCTTTTAATAAAAAAACTGAACCCCAAAACTCAAAATTGCGCTCTAGCGCCCCCTAGTAAAAAAAAAAAAAACTAGACTGCCTGTAACTCTCACTAGGAAGGTCGGAGAGACATGAAAAAAATACCTCTATGTAGGTCTGACTTAGACCTACATTTCACAATTGTACATTGTCGGGCAAAAATCACCAGGAAGTTGGCAATTCCCCCTTCAAGACAAAAATGTACTAAAAACAGTCACTTTTCCCTCTTTGAGCTGTAATTTGACCCCCTTAACATGCTTCAAAACTCACCAAACTGAACACACACATCAGGACTGGCAAAAATTGCAATCTAATAAAAAAACCTAAACCCAAATCTCACTGGACAAAAGTATTGGGACACTTACACTGGACAAAAGTATTGGGACACTTAGGACTACAACTTGACAAAAGTATTGGGACACTTAGGACTAAAACTGGACAAAAGTATTGGACACTTAGGACTCCAACTGGACAAAAGTATTGGGACACTTGGGACTAAAACTTGACAAAGGTATTGGGAAACTTAGGACGAAAACTGGCCATAAGTATTGGGACACTTAGGAATAAAACTGGACAAAAGTATTGGGACACCTACACTGGACAAAAATATTGGGACACTTAGGACTACAACTTGACAAAAGTATTGGGACACTTAAGACTAAAACTGGACAAAAGTATTGGGACACTTAGGACTAGCACCTGCCAAATACGCGGGCCCGACCAATGCTGCTTGCAGCTTTAATTTACTTTTTGTTTTTGGTTTCGTTCTGTTCTCTTTTTGAGTTAAATGTCCTCGTTTCTCACACTTTTGACTTCTTAAATGAGTTGCATGGCTTTTCATAAATTATTGTTTTAATTATCCTGTTCTATATTGTCTTTTTGTCAGGTTGTAGTGCTGTGATTATTTCAGTTTTTTCATGACTTGTTGTATTGCTTCTGTTATTCTTTGATGTATGGTATGGTTATGACATCTTGGACGTCGGCGTGGTGACTGATGAGACATTATCAGTGTCAGGTTCAAACACTGATGACATCTATTAAACAAGACAAGAGGCAAATAATTAAACAGAGACAGAATTAAATTTGGACTCAATTGAGGAGACACGTCTGGACACACTGTACCCTCATACAGTATCTCAGCACACTCTGCCAAAAGATTGCATGCCTTCTTTTATTTTGGCTTTCTCCCCCCACCTGACCACGGCCGCTTCCAGAGGGAAGTGGGTCGTAAACAGCGTTGCCTTTGGTTACCGAACAGTTCAAAAGAAGAAGTCGTAAAATAGTTCGAAAAGAGTTCCATAAAATAGTTCAAAGAGAGTTCCATAAAATAGTTTAAAAAATTGGGCAGATCCTGTCTGTCATGACTTGGTCCTGGGGTTTGGTTTTTCTAGAAGGCAACGGAAAGTTGGCTCGGGCGAGACGGGAATGTGAGAACATATTTATTTAAACTTATCAAAAAAAGTACAAACGAAAAGCGCGCACAGTGGCGGAGAAACAACTTGGCTATGAAAACAAATACTTGCACAAAGGCAGAAACTATGAACAAAAAAAAAAACACTAACTGTGGCATTAATAAACAAAACTTACTTGGCATGGACAAAAGGAGCAGCGTGAACGATGGACATGAAAAAAGTGTCAGAAATGTGCAGAGCATAAATGTGGGATGTCACCAGAAAGACAAACTGAAAACAATGAACTTAAATACTACAGACATGATTAACGAAAACAGGTGCGTGACTCAAAACGTGAAACAGGTGCGTGACGTGACAGGTGAAAACTAATGGGTTGCTATGGTGACAAACAAGAGTGCACAATGAGTCCAAACGTGGAACAGGTGAAACTAATGGGTAATCATGGAAACAAGACAAGGGAGTGAAAAGCCAGAAACTAAAGAGTCCAATAACTAAACAAAACGTGACAAACAAAACATGATCACACAGACATGACACTGTCATCTTTTCGCTTTGAAGTCGCAGTGGAGTTTTAGAGCATTCTTCCTCTTGGTAGGCCTCAAAGACAGCCTGGAACTCATTTCAACACAAAGTTTTTTGTGATCATTTACAAACAATTATTCTAACAATCAGAACTTCTGGTGATGCAGAATATAAATATTTAGGGGTTCATATTGATAATCTTCTCTGCTGGAAGACACATATTGACTGCAACAGAGGCTATATATTTTGCGAAGATTAAGATTGTACGGCGTAAGCAGCCACATCATGATGATTTTCTACCGTGCCATTGTAGAGAGCATCATTAGATACGGGATCACCTCATGGTTTGGCAACCTAACCGTTAAACTAAAAAGCAAACTGGCCGGCATGCATAAAACGGCAATGAAAATCGTAGGGAGGAAAGAATATGAGCCTATACAGAGCATCTATGAGCAGGCAGTTAGGAAAAAAGCTAAGAAAATGATTTCCAACTCACAACATCCACTCTTTCCTGAATATGGAACCCTGCCATCAGGGAGAAGACTCCGGGTCCCACTATGCAAATTTAACCGCCTTAAATTATCATTTGTCCCAGCCTCCATTAAGCTGACCAACAATGTGCAATAGAATTTTAATACATAGGTTAGCACTTTTTTAGCACATAGCACTTTAGCACATAGCACTTTAGAACTAAGCACTTTAGCACACAGCACTTTATCCATGAGCTCTAGTGCAATGCACATTGGTACTTTATCTTTATCTCCATACTGTAGATTTTATGCCTACATCAAAGTGCCACCTATGTCTATCAAGCTCCATGTTCTGATGTTTAAATGTTAGTTGTATGGTTGTGGTTGTGTCTGTGCTTGTGTTTTTGTTCTGTTGTTTTTGGGTATGTTAAGAAAGCAATGATGCACTGTGCCCAAGACAAATTTTCCCGCAGGGACAATAAAGTTGAACCTTGAACCTTGAACCTTGAGGACAATGTCTCATGGGACTGAGCAAAGCTGGACTTTTCTAAAGCATGTGGTTTGTCCCCTTGTGGTCCGCAGACGTCTGTGAGAAACATTACCCTGAACAGCAGGAGTGGACCTCCAGGACGGGGCAGGAGGAGCCACAGCCCCCCCACAGTGAAAGAGGAACATGGGGAGCCACAGGAGGATAAAGAGGAGCTCCCGTTAACTATTGTCATTGTGAAAAGTGAGGATGATGAGGTTAAAAGTGAAAGTGAGGAGAAGAGAGAGGCAGAGCCTCCAAGCAGCAGCTCAACTCAACACATGACAACAGAAGGTGATGAAGACCACTGTGGAGGATCACAAGCAGACAAGCTCTTAGCTCCTCTATCAGATAGTGACGAGACGACATCACACTCTCCTGACACTGATGACGAAGACTTTAACGCTGATACGACATGTCACGCTGACAACACACACATTAAATGTTATTACTGTGATAAAACTTTCAGTCACCGTCGTAATCTGAAAAAACACACCAGAATACACACCGGCTACAAACCTTACTCCTGTTCAATCTGCGGTAAAGATTTTACTCAAAGGCAACATTTGAAAACGCACATGAGGACGCACACCGGAGAAAAACCATTCATGTGCTCAGTTTGCTGTAAAAGATTCTCCCTGAAAGAAAATCTGAAAACGCACATGAGAATACACACCGGCGAAAGACGTTTTTCATGTTCATTCTGTGGTAAAGCTTTTATACAAAACAGTGATTTGAAAATACACGTGAGAATACACACCGGCGAAAAACCGTATTCCTGTCCGAGCTGCAACAAAGGCTTCGCCGACCGGTCGACACTCGTAAGACACGTGAGAACACACACTGAAAAAGTGTTGAGTTGCGGCGTGTGTAGTAAGCGATTCTCTCGGCAGGAGAATTTGACAGTGCACGCCAGAAGACACACCGGCGAGAAACCATATTCCTGCCCGAGCTGCAACAAAAGCTTCGCCGGGCGATCGACGCTTAATAAACACATGAGAACACACACAGGAGAGAAAGTGTTGAGTTGCAGCGTGTGTGATGAAAGATTCTCTTATAAGTACCAGTGTAAGAAACACAAATGTGCTGGTGAGACCAGCAGCAAATGAAGCTGCAGCATTTTCATTTAACATCAGCACATATAACATGTGACATCATTGTGTATGCAACACAATCTTGTTAATACATACCTGCCAACTTTTGAAATCAGAAAAACCTAGTAGCCAGGGTCCAGGGACCGCAGGCCCCGGTAGGTCCAGGACAAAGTCCTGGTGGGGGGTTCAGGCGACGCAAAATGATTGATTGCATTCAGACAGGTTAAAATGTTGCTAAAACCATCACTTTTCTATCAGTCACAGTGACTTTTCAAAACAAAAATATTACAGCAAAAATCATATGGGTTGATTGACATGTTTATTCTGTAAGCTAACTTCAATAGTTTGAAATTATTTTGACAGTTAATGCCAGTTATCCTGTCAACCTTTCACAAGACTTCAATTTGTTAATTGAAAGTATAAACACTTTTTACAGTAAACAAATGGTAAAACAGTACTAAACAATTCCATTAAAAAAAAAATTGGTGTCATTATTAACTTTCTGTCCAAGCTTGTATAATCTACTGCCTTGTTCAATTGTAAAAAATATTCTGTGCCTAAAATTCACATTTCTATCACAATTATCATACTGTAAACATGGTAAGCTAACTTCATTAAAATGAATAGTCCTGTCAATAGCATGGAATTACAATTCAAATGTAGTTTTTTTGTAAGCCTTTCAAAAGAATTCAAAATATGAAAAATTAATGAAAATTAATTTAAGCCATCAGACACTTGAAAAGTGGCACATCACATCTCTAATGTAATCATTTTAACTTTTCAACAGAAATAGCACTGCAAAAATATTAAGGACATACTTCTGTATTTTGGTAGTTATGCTGTCAACATTTAACAAGATTTCTTCAACTTGGACTTGAAAGCATAAATAGTATAAACACTTTTAACAGTATAACAGTACTAAACAATTCCAATAGGTAACATTGGTGTCATTACCTTTTTGTGGCTAAAATCCAACGGCAACGGCATTAGCAACGGCATTAGACTTGTTTTTTTGTCCGAACGTGGTCTTTTACATCGCTAATTCCTCCGTGTCCGATCGAAAAATCTTGTCTGCACAAGGTGCAATTCGCGTAGTTTTCACCCTTTTTGGAACGGATAATTATTCCCGGATAGGCTTTTGAATATTCTTCACGGAATGACTGCAGTTTTCTTTTCGGTTTAAGACTCGTTTGCGATTTTTCTCCGGCTGATTCCATGATCGTTCGCTCGTTTGGAAACAATGGCCTCGTGCTTGGCAGCGGTGCTATAAATAGCCTCGCACATGGCATTCGGAATGGCTCGATAGGAAGTTACGGGAAGCAGTGTCGATTGTCATTGTTGTTACGCGATTTCGTGAATAAAACTTTCCAAAAAATTTTTTTTTTAAATTAATGAAAAACCGTATTTTTTATCACTGCAACCGTAACCCGGAATAGGTTGATGAAAACCGTACTAATTACGGGAAAACCGGAGTAGTTGGCAGGTATGTTAATATGCAGTTACCATTTATAGATGACATTTTTTTGGATTAGTGCTTTTATAGCAGTCAAACACCTGCATTTATATATACTAGGGGTGTAACGGTACACAAAAATTTCGGTTCGGTACGTACCTCGGTTTAGAGTTCAAGGTTCGGTTCATTTTCGGTACAGTAAGAAAACAACAAAATATAAATTTTTTTGGTTATTTATTTACCAAATTTGTAAACAATGGCTTTATCCTTTTAACATTGTGAACACTATAATAATTCTGCCCACGTTAATCAACATTACGCAGTGGTCTAGTGGTTAGAGTGTCCGCCCTGAGATCGGTAGGTCGTGAGTTCAAACCGTGGCCGAGTCATACCAAAGACTATAAAAATGGTACCCATCACCTCCCTGCTTGGCACTCAGCATCAAGGGTTGGAATTGGGGGTTAAATCACCAAAAATGATTCCCGGGCGCGGCCACTGCTGCTGCCCACTGCTCCCCTCACCTCCCAGGGGGTGATCAAGGGTGATGGGTCAAATGCAGAGAATAATTTCGCCACACTTAGTGTGTGTGTGACAATCATTGGTACTTTAACTTTAACTTTATTAAACTGCCTCGAGTTGTTGCTCAGATTAAATAAAATGACACAACTTTTCTTCTACATATAAAAAGTGCAACATTAAACAGTTTCAAGTCAACTCATCATGCTTAATTTATTACAGCATTTGGGAAGCCTGTAGTTGATTTGTATTATGTAAATGTTATATTTTTATCAACATAGCAGGGACCCTGCCATTCAAAACTAGGCTGCTCCATTACTAATGATTAATGTAACTATAGCTGAAAAAATAGGAAATAGGAGAGACTATTCATCCCTGAACACCACGGAGTCCATGTAGGCTTAATGATGAAGTTACATTATTATATCAACTATCAGAGACAGAAACTTTTCATTTAACATAATGTCCTTTTTTGCTGCTTCAACACAGCTCAATCAACACAGAAAAAGGTAAAATAAAATAACAGACAGACAGGGCTTTGCTGTCCGTAACTCACACACACATACACTGCAAAATGAGCTAACGTTACGCTAAAAGCGAATTAGTCTTCACCTCAAGCCAGGACTGCGAGCGAGCTGAGCTGCTTTTTATATTTCTAGAAGGTCAACGGGCTCATAGTGATGTTACTAGTAGTTGACTGGGAGGTGTTCATTATAATTAGGGGAGAGTCCGCTGCCTGATGCTTACCTGCTAAACGCTAAGCACTGACTACATGCGCTCTGAATACACACTGCTGATTGGCTGTTACCGCTCTGTTTGTAACCAATCAGATGGTTGTGTGGGTGGGACAATGCTGGGTGCTGTGTAGAGGACTGACAGAGACAGAGGCAGAAGGAAGCGCAGGCGGCTACTTAATATGTTCGTGTGGAAACTCGTTCGGTACACCTCCGAACCGAACCGAAACCCCCGTACTGAAACGGTTCAATACCAATACACGTACCGTTACACCCCTAGTGTACATATATTTAATATTAAAAAAACGTTATTCTTTGATAGAAAAGGTGGAAGCTTATCAGCTCATTTTGCCTACCTTTATATTCACTTTTTTAAATAAAAGAGTGCAAAACATGTTACAATAAACAATGTGTATACAGATATTCATGATTGCGTTTTGTACTTATTCATAGTAGCGTTTTTATATAGGTTTTTAAAGGGGAACATTATCACCAGACCTATGTAAGCGTCAATATATACCTTGATGTTGCAGAAAAAAGACCTTTTTTTTTTTTTTAAGCGATTTCCGAACTCTAAATGGGTGAATTTTGGCGAATTAAACGCCTTTCTATTATTCGCTCTCGGAGCGATGACGTCACAACGGGAAGCAATCCGCCATTTTCTCAAACACATTACAAACACCGAATCAAATCAGCTCTGTTATTTTCCGTTTTTTCAACTGTTTTCCGTACCTTGGAGACATCATGCCTCGTCGGTGTGTTGTCGGAGGGTGTAACAACACGAACAGGGACGGATTCAAGTTGCACCAGTGGCCCGAAGATGCGAAAGTGGCAAGAAATTGGACGTTTGTTCCGCACACTTTACCGACGAAAGCTATGCTACGACAGAGATGGCAAGAATGTGTGGATATCCTGCGACACTCAAAGCAGATGCATTTCCAACGATAAAGTCAAAGAAATCTGCGGCCAGACCCCCATTGAATCTGCCGGAGTGTGTGAGCAATTCAGGGACAAAGGACCTCGGTAGCACGGCAAGCAATGGCGGCAGTTTGTTCCCGCAGACGAGCGAGCTTAACCCCCTGGATGGCTTGGCTCACACTGTCCCTTATGCCACCGAAGATGATCAAGAGAAGAATATCGACTCTAGCTTCCCTGGCCTGCTGACATGAGGGTATGTCTACAGAATATATTAATTGATGAAAATTGGGCTGTCTGCACTCTCAAAGTGCATGTTGTTGCCAAATGTATTTCATATGCTGTAAACCTAGTTCATAGTTGTTAGTTTCCTTTAATGCCAAACAAACACATACCAATCGTTGGTTAGAAGGCGATCGCAAAATTCGTCCTCGCTTTCTCCCGTGTCGCTGGCTGTCGTGTCGTTTTCGTCGGTTTCGCTTGCATACGGTTCAAACCGATATGGCTCAATAGCTTCAGTTTCTTCTTCAATTTCGTTTTCGCTACCTGCCTCCACACTACAACCATCCGTTTCAATACATGCGTAATCTGTTGAATCGCTTAAACCGCTGAAATCCGAGTCTGAATCCGAGCTAATGTCGCTATAGCTTGCTGTTCTTTCCGCCATGTTTGTTTGTGTTGGCATCACTATGTGACGTCACGGGAAAATGGACGGGTGTTTATAACGATGGTTAAAATCAGGCACTTTGAAGCTTTTTTAGGGGATATTGCGTAATGGGTAAAATTTTGAAAAAAACTTCCAAAAATATAATAAGCCACTGGGAAATGATTTTTAATGGTTTTAACCATTCTGAAATTGTGATAATGTTCCCCTTTAAATGTATCTAATAGTAAATGATTGCATAGAGCAGGGGTGTCAAACTCATTTTAGATGGGGGAGCCACATGGTGAAAAATCTACACCCAAGTGGGCCGTACTGGTAAAATCACAGCACGATAACTTAAAAATAAAGACAACTTTACATTGTTTTCTTTGTTTAAAAATAGATCAAGCACATTCTGAAATGGTACAAATCGTAATGTTTTTTTTATTTACACTTACATGTTGCGGTTAACAGTATTCTATCTTTATTTGTCGTTATTTATATTTTCTGAATAAATTATGTGATAATGTTCATCAGTCAACTTATTGGGTTTCATTTTCAATCTATCAGGATAAAAAAATATATCAAAATCAAATTACAGGATGTTATTTATGTAGTTTGATCATTTTCCTCGACGATGTACTAACATGTGGCTTATTTTGTACATATGTAGCATCATCTACAAAGATACAAAGAATTGCTATTGCGACATCTAGTGGACACATTTAGAACAGCTGTTTTGTTTTCAGAAATTTCCGGTTAATTTTTATACTTTGCAACGTCATCCCTCGGGCTGTACGTTTGAAACCCCTGGCATAGATGAACTCCTTTATAAGATATACATATAGTGTTTTACATTTCTTCATATCTTTGCCTTTGAGTACACGTAAATCCCTTTTAGTTCACACCTGAAATATCTTCTGGACCACTTCTGGAAGCATATCATTATTTACTCTACATCAGGGGTGCTCATTACGTCGATCGCGAGCTACCGGTCGATCGTGGAGGGTGTGTCAGTCGATCACCAGCCGGGCATTAAAAAAATAGTCCTAAAAATGAGCGATCATAAATCTTCACTATGACGTCACTTTCGTCACTTGATTGACATTCACGGCACCCGAGGGTCTTCTGAGATGACGCTGGCTGCTGCCAGCTCATTAAAATTACCGACTGGAAGGCGAGAAACACTTTATTTCAACAGACTCTGGCGCCGTACCTGTCAAAACTCCAAAGACCGACTGCACAGTTGCACAATAAAAGCGCTACTTCATCCTGCCTGCGCTACCAAAATAAGAATCTCAGAAAGCTGGCGTGCACAAGCTAGCAAGCTACGGAGTTTGCCGACAATGTATTTCTTGTAAAGTGTATACAAAGGAGTACGGAAGCTGGACAAATAAGATGCCAAAAACCAACCACTTTCATGTGGTATTGGACAGAAAGGAGGACTTTTTTTCTCCTCCATTCGAAAATGCGGACCTTATTAGCACTACTGTCTGATTACAATCAATGCAAGTCATCACAATCAGGTAATACACCAACTTATATTCTTGCCTTCATGAAAGAAAGGAATCTATATGTGTTAAACATGCTTGTATTATCTCTAAACACTTTTAACTTATTAACAATATTAACTATATGTGTTAAACATGCTTGTTTTATCTTTAAACACCTTTAACTTATTACCAATATTAACTATATGTGTTAAACATGCTTGTTTTATCTTTAAACACCTTTAACTTATTACCAATATTAACTATATGTGTTAAACATGCTTGTTTTATCTTTAAACACCTTTAACTTATTACCAATATTAACTATAAGTGTTAAACATGCTTGTATTATCTTTAAACACCTTTAACTTGTTAACAATATTAACTATGTGTTAAACATTCTTGTATTATCATTAAACACCTTTAATTTATTAACTATATGTGTTAAACATGCTTGCATTATCACTAAACATCTTTAACTTGTTAACAATATTAACTATATGTGTTAAACATGTTTGCATTATCTTTAAACACCTTTAACTTAACAATATTAACTATATGTGTTAAACATGCTTGTATTATCATTATATACCTTTAACTTGTTAACAAAAACATATGTTTCATAAATAAGTAAATATAAATTATATATATGAATGAGGTAGATCCCCACGACTTGATCAATTGAAAAGTAGCTCGCCTGCAGAAAAAGTGTGAGCACCCCTGCTCTACATCATTTAAGAAGTTGTTTTAAACAAGATCATTTACTTTTAAAATGTGTGATAATCTTGTTAATCCATTCTATTATTTGTCCCTATTGTAACAGGATTATTGCTTTAGTGATTGTTGTGTCTGTATGACATATCTATGCAATGAGCAATGTATGCTTCAACTAAAGTTTGGTATAATAAATGTAGTGAATATTTGTTGAGTATGTATTTTGTTCCAGTGTTCATTTTGACAGCAGCTTTTTGGTTAGGTTCAGGTCTTCTGATGGAAATGTATTTTAGTTATCTACATTTAGCGTGAGTCTAATTTTAGCTGACACAATTTCACATTTTACTCTGTTAAAATGTAGTTGAACAAAATATAAATAACACAATATAGCACATATTTAAAGTTTTTATTTCTCTTTTAAAGCGCCTTTATTTATGCTACCTGCAAACACAAAAGTCGCATGAACTCATGCTCAGGAACGATGTAAATATAAATACTTTTTCTCCATGTGTCAATGTCAATAAATATCTTTCAGGCTTTTTTTTTTCTTTTTTGTATACAAACCCCAAAACCAGTGAAGTTGTCACGTTGTGTAAATGGTAAATAAAAACAAAATACAATGATTTGCAAATCCTTTTCAACTTATATTCAATTGAATAGACTGCAAAGACAAGATATTTAACGTTTGAACTGGAAAACTTTGTTAATTTTTGCAAATATTAGCTCATTTGGGAATTTGATGCCTGCAACATGTTTCAAAAAAGCTGGCACAAGTGGCAAAAAAGACTGAGAAAGTTGAGGAATGCTCATCAAACACTTATTTGGAACATCCCACAGGTGAACAGGCTCATTGGGAACAGGTTAGTTGCTTATTAACATGCCAATTAGTAACATATTGGCTCTTAATTAGTCATTATTAAGTACTTATTAATGCCTTATTCTACAACCAGTAAGCCATTAACTAAGCGTCTTCCCTCAATAACCTCAGAATTATTGCTTATTAGTAACCCTAACCCTTATATGTTCCACTAGAGTCCAAATAACTCTAAATTAAGTCTTGGTTACTTTAATAAGCAACTAATTAATGGTGAATATGTTCCCCCTACTAAAGTGTTACCCATTTTTTTAATGCATTTTATTAGTAGATTTTTTTTCAACTAAAATGTAAAAAAATATATATGGTAAGTTGCGATAATTTCACCTCAAAACGTAGTGTATATTACTGTAAATGGAAAAACCGTACTGCTGTTTTTATGGTAAAAAAAAAAAAAAAAGCCCAGTTGCCAGAATTTTACTGTAAAATTTCCAATCCATTTTCTACCGCTTAATCCCTTCGGGGGGCGCTGGAGCCTATCTCAGCTACAATCGGAAAATGTACATTTGTTGTTTTTTTTACTGTGAATTTAAAAAACTGCAATTTTACACTAATATTTTGGCAGTTGAGCTGCCAGTTTGTTGTTTTTCACCGTAAA
Organism: Nerophis lumbriciformis; assembly: GCF_033978685.3. Classification (NCBI taxonomy): domain Eukaryota; kingdom Metazoa; phylum Chordata; class Actinopteri; order Syngnathiformes; family Syngnathidae; genus Nerophis; species Nerophis lumbriciformis. Next base: position 47,153,618 of record NC_084555.2, on the reverse strand, counting down.
TCAACAACTGTAGATTTGTTGGTGTATTACTGTAAATGCCAAAACGGCACCACAGTTTATTGCAGTAAAAAAAAAGAACAGTTTTTTCCATTTAGAGAAAAATGTTGTAAAATCACAGTAAATTTCACAATTTGACCATGAAATCTATTGCTACTTTTACATTGCACAATTTGATGGATGACTTGCTCTGAAATCATTATTATTAGTTTTTATTTATATTTAAATGGTGAATATGTTCCCCATACTAAAGAGTTACCCAATTTTTTTAATGCATTTTATTAGTAGATTTTTTTAAACTAAAATGTAAAAATAAATATGGTAAGTTGCAATAATTTCACCTCAAAATGTAGTGTATATTACTGTAAATGGAAAAACCGTACTGCTGTTTTTATGGTTAAAAAAACAAAACTCAGTTGCCAGAATTTTACTGTAAAAATTACATTAGCTTTTTTACTGTAAATTTAAAAAACTGCAATTTTGCACTAAAATTTTGGAAGTTTTTTGTTGTTTTTTTTACCGTAAATCAACAACTGTAGATTTTTTCGGTGTATTACTGTAAATGCCAAAACGGCACCACAGTTTATTACAGTAAAAAAAAAGTATATTTTTTTCCATTTGGAGAAAAATGGTGTAAAAATCACAGTAAATTTCACAATTTGACCATGAAATCTATTGCTACTTTTACATTGCATAATTTGATGGATGACTTGCTTTGAAATCATTATTATTAGTATTTATTTCTATTAAAAAAAAAAATGGTTTGAATGTTGGATAATATATTTTTGCATAATTAGACAATATTTAAGTTAACATCATTTGCGATTACATGTATTATTTTTCAAGAAAGAATACATTTAGTAAGAATGGTTACAGTACTTTATTGATACATATTATTTGCAGGCTTTGGAGGGCCAAATAAAAATGATGTGGCTGGCCATACCTGGCCCCCGGGTCTTGAGTTTCACACCTGTGTTCAAGAAGAACCGCCATGCCGCCATAAATGATAAGAATAAAGGAGATTAATTTCACATTTGTGGCTACGAGTCTCAGTCAAAGTTAGCGTCTAGTAGTGTATTAAAAACAAACGATTGTACCGTATAGCTGGATGACTTCATGTTTAAGAGAGTTGCCGCTTACAAACACTAAAGTGCTTCCCTGAGAAGATGAGACATGAAAAAAGAAAAAGTATTGCGAAGGAAGCTGACGTTTAAGGAGCGACATCGTCTGTTTTCTCTGGCATCAAGTGCTTGAAAACTTAAGTTTGTGCAAAGTAGCCAACAATGGATTTTACCATCTTTTTTTTCCCTGTCCTGGATGTATTGTTAATGACTTTTGGATGTAAACATCAACACTAAACTATTTATTGCGTTGATAAAACTGTACCACCGCTTTTTCTTGGTCGCTGGTTTCTATGGAGCCTTGGCGCATTCTGCGGATCTCATTGATGGCCTCGATGCCGGAGATCTTCATGGCCTTGACCAGGTAGCAGGCCAGCATGGTTCCTGTCCTGCCGTGGCCGTGCATGCAGTGGGCGGCCACAGCCTGGAAAGGAACAACATTTTCAGTTCGTCTGTTACATCTTAAACCTCTCTAGGGACCTTCATGCAAACATACCATATTTGTATTTTGATTCCTCTCAGACTGTGTGTGTGTGTGTGTGTGTGTGTGTGTGTGTGTGTGTGCGCGTGTGTGTGTTACGGACAGCAAAGCCCTGTCTGTCTGTTATTTCACTTTACCTGTGATATATATATATATATACATATATATATATATATATATATATATATATATATATATATATATATATATATATATATATATATACATATATATATATATATATATATATATATATATATATATATACATACACACACACACATATACATACATATATATACATACACACACACATACATACATACATACATATATATATGTATATATATATATATGTACCCCGCCTTCCGCCCGAATGCAGCTGAGATAGGGTCCAGCGACCCCCCCGTGACCCCAAAAGGGACAAGCGGTAGAAAATGGATGGATGGATGGATAGATAGATATATATATATATATATATATATATATATATATATATATATATATATATATATATATATATATATATATATATATATATATATATATATATATATATATATATATATATATATATATATATGTGTATGTGTGGGGAAAAAAATCACAAGACTATTTCATCTCTACAGGCCTGTTTCATGAGGGGGGGTACCCTCAATCATCAGGAGATTTTAATGGGAGCATTCACATACCATGGTTTATATAGGGCACAGAGTGGGTGGGTACAGGCTGGCGTAGGGGCGTGGTGATTGGCTCATGTGTTACCTAGGAGGTGTTTCCGTCTGTGGCGGCATGCTGTTACAATTTCGCTGCGCTTGTTGAGGGATGACAGGTCTGGACGGTAAATAATAAACAGTTTCTCTTTCAAGCATAGGTTGCATCTTTTATTACCACTATTGTAAGGTGTGCTGGATGCAAGAATTTGCCATGTTATTGAATATTCAACATTATTGTCTTTGATCAAAGACAATAATGTTGAATATTCAATAACATTAAAATCTCCTGATGATTGAGGGTACCCCCCCTCATGAAACAGGCCTGTAGAGATGAAATAGTCTTGTGATTTTTTTCCCACACATACTGTACATATATTGCGCTCTACTACGGTATCGAGCACTATTTTTTGGATAACCTTATTAAGACATATATATATATATATATATATATGTATATATATATATATATATATATATGTGCGTATGTATATATATTAGGGCTGCAACTAACAACTAATTTGATAATCGATTAATCTGTCGATTATTACTTCAATTAATCGATTAATAATCGGATAAAAGAGACAAACTACATTTCTTTTTATCCTTTCCAGTATTTTATTGGGAAAAAAACAGCATACTGGCACCATACTTATTTTGATTATTGTTTCTCAGCTGTTTGTAAATGTTGCCGTTTATAAATAAAGGTTTATAAAAAAAATAAAAAAATTGCCTCTGCGCATGCGCATAGCATAGATCCAACGATTTGATGACTAAATTAATCGTCAACTATTTTTTATAATCGATTAGTTGTTGCAGCCCTAATATATATATATATATATATATATATATATATATATATATATATATATATATACACACACAGGTAAAAGCCAGTAAATTAGAATATTTTGAAAAACTTGATTTATTTCAGTAATTGCATTCAAAAGGTGTAACTTGTACATTATATTTATTCATTGCACACAGACTGATGCATTCAAATGTTTATTTCATTTAATTTTGATGATTTGAAGTGGCAACAAATGAAAATCCAAAATTCCGTGTGTCACAAAATTAGAATATTGTGTAAGGGTTAAATTTTGAAGACACCTGGTGCCACAAACTAATCAGCTGATTAACTCAAAACACCTGCAAAGGGCTTTAAATGGTCTCTCAGTCCAGTTCTGAAGCCTACACAAACATGGGGAAGACTTCAGATTTGACAGCTGTCCAAAAGGCAACCATCGACACATTGCACAAGGAGGGAAAGACACAAAAGGTTATTGCTGAAGAGGCTGGCTGTTCTCAGAGCTCTGTGTCCAAACACATTAATGGAGAGGCAAAGGGAAGGAAAAACTGTGGTCAGAAAAAGTGTACAAGCGATAGGGATCACCGCACCCTGGTCAAGATTGTGAAAAAAAACCCATTCAAAAATGTGGGGGAGATTCAGAAGGAGTAGACAGCTGCTGGAGTCAGTGCTTCAAGATCCACCACCAAGAGACGCTTGAAAGACATGGGTTTCAACTGCCGCATACCTCGTGTCAAGCCACTGTTGACCAAGAAACAGCGCGCAAAGCGTCTCACCTGGGCTAAGGAAAAAAAGAGCTGGACTGCTGCTGAGTGGTCCAAAGTCATGTTTTCTGACGAAAGCAAATTTTGCATTTCCTTTGGAAATCGAGGTCCCAGAGTCTGGAGGAAGACAGGAGAGGCACAGGATCCACGTTGCCTAAAGTCTAGTGTAAAGTTTCCACCATCAGTGATGGTTTGGGGTGCCATGTCATCTGCTGGTGTCGGTCCACTCTGTTTCCTGAGATCCAGGGTCAACGCAGCCGTCTACCAGCAAGTTTTAGAGCACTTCATGCTTCCTGCTGCTGACCTGCTCTATGGAGATGGAGATGGAGATTTCAAGTTCCAACAGGACTTGGCGCCTGCACACAGCGCAAAATCTACCCGTGCCTGGTTTACGGACCATGGTATTTCTGTTCTAAATTGGCCCGCCAACTCCCCTGACCTTAGCCCCATAGAAAATCTGTGGGGTATTGTGAAAAGGAAGATGCAGAATGCCAGACCCAAAAACGCAGAAGAGTTGAAGGCCACTATCAGAGCAACCTGGGCTCTCATAACACCTGAGCAGTGCCAGAAACTGTTCGACTCCATGCCACGCCCCATTAACGCAGTAATTGAGGCAAAAGGAGCTCCAACCAAGTATTGAGTATTGTACATGCTCATATTTTTCATTTTCATACTTTTCAGTTGGCCAACATTTCTAAAAATCCCTTTTTTGTATTAGCCTTAAGTAATATTCAAATTTTGTGACACACGGAATTTTGGATTTTCATTTGTTGCCACTTCAAATCCATCCATCCATCCATTTTCTACCGCTTATTCCCTTTTGGGGTCGCGGGGGGCGCTGGAGCCTATGTCAGCTACAATCGGGCGGAAGGCAGGGTACACCCTGGACAAGTCGCCACCTCATCGCAGGGCCAACACAGATAGACAGACAACATTCACACTCACATCCACACACTAGGGCCAATTTAGTGTTGCCAATCAACTTATCCCCAGGTGCATGTCTTTGGAGGTGGGAGGAAGCCGGAGTACCCGGAGGGAACCCACGCAGTCACGGGGAGAACATGCAAACTCCACACAGAAAGATCCCGAGCCCGGGATTGAATCATCAAAATTAAATGAAATAAACATTTGAATGCATCAGTCTGTGTGCAATGAATAAATATAATGTACAAGTTACACCTTTTGAATGCAATTACTGAAATAAATCAAGTTTTTCAAAATATTCTAATTTACTGGCTTTTACCTGTACATACATACATACTGTCATGTCTGTGTGATCATGTTTTGTTTTGGTTATGTTCGGTTTGGTTTTTGGGACACTTTGGGCACTCTTGTTTGTTTTGTCACCATAGCGACCATTAGTTTCACCTGTTTCACGTTTTGCACTGGCGCACCTGTTGTCAATCATGTCTGTATTATTTAAACCCATTGTTGCCAGGCTGTCTTTCTGGCGACATCACTCTGCTTCATGTCATGTTTACGGTTTCATGATTAGTTCACGCTGCTTGTTTCATAGTCCATGCTGTCCCGTTCACGTCATCGCAAGTAAGTTTTATTTATTAATGCCACAGTTAGTGTCTTTTGTTTTTTGTCCATAGTTTTGCCTTTGTTCTAGTTTTTGTTTTTAGAGCCAAGTTTTGTACTTTCGCCCTTGTGCACGCACGCCCCCCCAACATTTATTTATTCATATTTATATATATATATATATATATATATATATACAATATATATATATATATGTATGTATATATATGTATGTGTGTTGGGGGGGCGTGTGTGCACATATGTAAGTTGGTGTGTGTGAGTGTGCATATATATATATGTGTGTGTGCGCATATATGTATGGGGATCTATATATATATATATATATATATATGTGTATATATATATATATATATATATATATACACACACATTTTTATGTGTGTGTGGATATATGTATGTGACGCATAGTGCTTTTATCGTGAAGCCAAAAGTGTGTGATCGGTTTGAGAAGATGTCTTGACATGTTCTGACGATGTGAAAGTCTCCAATAAAGAAGTAACTCTCGACTTCCTGCATGCCTACCGTCTTTTAAAAAAAATGTAGTCAGGGTGGAATATGACATACTTCTCCCTTGGCGTTGCCGTCTTCCACAATGGTGAGGAATTTGTCAATCTGACTCGGTGAAGGAGCAGTGAAGTCTGGGATCTTGATGTGGTGCAGCTGCAAACGTGGACACGTGTCGTAGTTGTTGGGCTTGCGCTCACAAAGGCAGACCAGATGGTTGATGCCGTTGTCCAGCAGATACTGGTACTCTGCAGTCATCCGGGGCAGGGCCAGTCCGGCCACTTTGCCCGGGTCCACCCAGGAGAAGTTGTTTGGAGCAGTGGACACCATTCTGAACAGAAAAAAAGATGATTATTTAAAGGTTTCAAATGCGCCATAGTAAGTAACCAGGATCTGACAAATACCCAGGTCAAGATTTGGAGGTTCAGGAGGAGTTTTATAAGGCTGAAATCATGGCTATGCCAGTACAACATGAATAATATTATCGTGAGCAACACAATTTGCAGAGAGGAAAAGCATTTATTGAAGTGGAACTATTACGTGTTACATTACCAAACATTTAACAATCAGCATGATTTAAGAACAATCCACTTATTTTTTTTTATGAATACACTAAGCCAAACTGAACATGGAAAGTTCAGCTGCAACCTTCTGAATTCATACGTGCTCCTGCAGCAGTGGAAACACAAAATGAAAATATAGCATGACAGGTGGCAGCCAGTCACCATCAAGGGAAGACTCACTAAAATGACAGAGTAAGACCTTATTATTCCAGGTCTTTCATTTAATTTTATAGTTAATTTTGTAACCAATACAGTGTTTCCCCCAGAAAATGTGTTATTTAAAGGGGAACATTATCACCAGACCTATGTAAGCGTCAATATATACCTTGATGTTGCAGAAAAAAGACCATATATTTTTTTAACCGATTTCCGAACTCTAAATGGGTGAATTTTGGCGAATTAAACGCCTTTCTATTATTCGCTCTCGGAGCGATGACGTCACATCGGGAAGCAATCCGCCATTTTCTCAAACACCGAGTCAAATCAGCTCTGTTATTTTCCGTTTTTTCGACTGTTTTCCGTACCTTGGAGACATCATGCCTCGTCGGTGTGTTGTCGGAGGGTGTAACAACACGAACAGGGACGGATTCAAGTTGCACCAGTGGCCCAAAGATGCGAAAGTGGCAAGAAATTGGACGTTTGTTCCGCACACTTTACCGACGAAAGCTATGCTACGACAGAGATGGCAAGAATGTGTGGATATCCTGCGACACTCAAAGCAGATGCATTTCCAACGATAAAGTCAAAGAAATCTGCCGCCAGACCCCCATTGAATCTGCCGGAGTGTGTGAGCAATTCAGGGACAAAGGTCCTCGGTAGCACGGCAAGCAATGGCGGCAGTTTGTTCCCGCAGACGAGCGAGCTAAACCCCCTATCGACCCTAGCTTCCCTGGCCTGCTGACATCAACTCCAAAACTGGACAGATCAGCTTTCAGGAAAAGAGCGTGGATGAGGGTATGTCTACAGAATATATTAATTGATGAAAATTGGGCTGTCTGCACTCTCAAAGTGCATGTTGTTGCCAAATGTATTTCATATGCTGTAAACCTAGTTCATAGTTGTTAGTTTCCTTTAATGCCAAACAAACACATACCAATCGTTGGTTAGAAGGCGATCGCCGAATTCGTCCTCGCTTTCTCCCGTGTCGCTGGCTGTCGTGTCGTTTTCCTAGGTTTCACTTGCATACGGTTCAAACTGATATGGCTCAATAGCTTCAGTTTCTTCTTCAATTTCGTTTTCGCTACCTTCCTCCACACTACAACCATCCGTTTCAATACATGCGTAATCTGTTGAATCGCTTAAGCCGCTGAAATCCGAGTCTGAATCCGAGCTAATGTCGCTATAGCTTGCTGTTCTTTCCGCCATGTTTGTTTGTGTTGGCTTCACTATGTGACGTCACAGGAAAATGGACGGGTGTATATAACGATGGTTAAAATCAGGCACTTTGAAGCTTTTTTTTAGGGATATTGCGTGATGGGTAAAATTTTGAAAAAAACTTCGAAAAATATAATAAGCCACTGGGAACTGATTTTTAATGGTTTTAACCATTCTGAAATTGTGATAATGTTCCCCTTTAAGGTGGTGTCTCTCCAGGAGACAGGCGGACTGACGAGGTGGGTGGGTGTAAGGAACAGTGTAACCTTCGGCCTGTCGCCATCACGTCTCCACCTCATCGCTGCCACCCCAGCCTGGGGGGGTAATAGACTACAGACTGTGGTGAAGTAGGCCGGCTCCGTCGCGTGAAGAAGCCAATGATTTTTGGTTGTGTTTTTAAGGACAAACTTGCAATAAGAAACATATGTTTAATGTATCGTAAGATTTTTTGTTAAAATAAAGCCAATAATGTAATTTTTTGTGGTCCCCTTTTATTTAGAAAAGTATCAAAGTACTGAAAAGTACGAAATACATACCATCACACTGAGAAACACACTCATTTACTTCTCATAGCACGAACCCTGTTTCCATATGAGTTGGGAAATTGTGTTAGATGTAAATATAAACGGAATACAATGATTTGCAAATCATTTTCAACCCATATTCAATTGAATATGCTACAAAGACAACATATTTGATGTTCAAACTGATAAACATTTTTTTTTTTTTGCAAATAATCATTAACTTAGAATTTGATGCCAGCAACACGTGACAAAGAAGTTGGGAAAGGTGGCAATAAATACTGATAAAGTTGAGGAATGCTCATCAAACACTTATTTGGAACATCCCACAGGTGAACAGGCATATTGGGAACAGGTGGGTGCCATGATTGGGTATAAAAGTAGATCCCATGAAATGCTCAGTCATTCACAAACAAGGATGGGGCGAGGGTCACCACTTTGTCAACAAATGCGTGAGCAAATTGTTGAACAGTTTAAGAAAAACCTTTCTCAACCAGCTATTGCAAGGAATTTAGGGATTTCACCATCTACGGTCCGTAATGTCATCAAAGGGTTCAGAGAATCTGGAGAAATCTGTCATGTCTGTGTGATCATGTTTTGTTTTAGTCATGTTCGGTTTTGTTTTTGGACTTTGTGTGCACTTTTGTTTTGTCACCATAGCAACCATTAGTTTTCACCTGTCACGTCACGCACCTGTTTCACGTTTTGAGTCACGCACCTGTTTTCGTTAATCATGTCTATAGTATTTATTAAGTTCATTGTTTTCAGTTTGTCGTTCTGACGACATCCTCACATTTATGCTCTGTACATTTCTGACACTTGTTTTCATGTCCATCCTTCATGCTGCTACTTTTGTCCAAGCCAAGTAAGTTTTTGTTTATTAATGCTATAGTCTGTTGGTTTCATAGTTTGTTCTCCGCCACTGTGCGTGCTTTTCGTTTGTACTTTTTTTGTAGTTATAGTGTTTAAATAAAAATGTACTTACATTCCCGTCTCGCCCGAGCCAACTTTCCGTTGCATCCCGGAAAAGCAAACACCCAGGACCAAGTCATGACAAAATCACTGCACGTAAGCAGCTAAGCCCGTGACCTTCGATCCCTCAGGCTGTACTGCATCAACAAGCGACATCAGTGTGTAAAGGATATCGCCACATAGGCTCAGGAACACTTCAGAAACCCAATGTCAGTAACTACAGTTGGTCGTTACATCTGTAAGTGCAAGTTAAAACTCTCCTATGCAAGGCGAAAACCGTTTATCAACAACACCCAGAAACGCCGTCGGCTTCGCTGGGCCTGAGCTCATCTAAGATGGACTGATACAAAGTGGAAAAGTGTTCTGTGGTCTGACGAGTCCACATTTCAAATTGTTTTTGGAAACTGTAGACGTTGTGTCCTCCGGACCAAAGAGGACAAGAACCATCCAGATTGTTAAAAGCGCAAAGTGTAAAAGCCAGCATCTGTGATGGTATGGGGGTGTGTTAGTGCCCAAGACATGGGTAACTTACACATCTGTGAAGGCACCATTAATGCTGAAAGGTACATACAGGTTTTGGAGCAACATATGTTGCCATCTAAGCAACGTTATCATGGACGCCCCTGCTTATTTCAGCAAGACAATGCCAAGCCACGTGTTACAACAGCGTGGCTTCGTAGTAAAAGATTGCGGGTACTAGACTGGCCTGCTTGTAGTCCAGACCTGTCTCCCATTGAAAATGTGTGGCGCATTATGAAGCCTAAAATACCACAACGGAGACCCCCGGACTGTTGAACAACTTAAGCTGTACATCAAGCAAGAATGGGGAAGAATTCCACCTGAAAAGCTTAAAAAATGTGTCTCCTCAGTTCCCAAACATTTACTGAGTGTTGTTAAAAGGAAAGGCCATGTAACACAGTGGTGAACATGCCCTTTCCCAACTACTTTGGCACGTGTTGCGGCCATGAAATTCTAAACTAATTATTATTTGCAAAAAAAATATAAAGTTTATGAGTTTGAACATCAAATATCTTGTCTTTGTAGTGCATTCAATTGAATATGGGTTGAAAAGGATTTGCAAATCATTGTATTCCGTTTATATTTACATCTAACACAATTTCCCAACTCATATGGAAACGGGGTTTGTATATCAGAGCAGAATAAAATAAACCAGTGTTTCCCACTGGTTTATTTTCATTTATTTGTGGCGGCCCGCCACGAAAGAATTACGTCCATTATTTAGTATGCACTAATTAAAGGGGCAGAGCTTTAAGAGGCATTTTAGCTTTTATATTTTATAAGATATATTTTTTGTAAGAACTACAATTAATAAATATATTTCAGTGAAAAACTAATTGTTCAAATCTGTATATAAATATGTACATAAAGTGTTGTAATTATATTCCAACTTTGCGTTCTTCTTGGTCATCGCCGTTGCCGCCCCCCGCCCCCCGGCCCCCGCCCACACCACCACAAATAGATGCCTTTCCTGTGGGAAACACTGATAAACTCTTGCAGTATAAGTTTGTTACTGTCCAACTAACTCTGTCACGCTGTCAATCACAGCTATCTTCACTACAATGCAACTACTTTTTCTCTCTTGTAGGTATGTTGCTTGGCAATTATTACAGTCAACCCATCATTCCACTTGACAAGTTTTTGGCTTCAGGGCAGGGCTCCACAATGAGAGCTTGCACACATTTGTGTGCCAGTGTTTAAAAAAAAGAAAAGAAAAAAAAAGGAGCACACATGCGGTTACAGTTCCACGCAGCTGTAAAGCATGTTTGCAATTTAGCAGCAACTTTCCCATTTACCCAGTTAAATAAAGTCCCCCCTGCATTTCCACCTAAAAATACCCGGGCAGATTTCGTTCCACAGGAACTATTTTTAGTTCCTGCCAGCGAGGTGGGCCTTTTGAAAAGTTCCAGCTTGGTTGAACACAATTGGGGCTTTCCTAAAAACTTTGTTTTCGAACATACGTTAAACTGCATACTATTTATTACGGACTATATGCAGTTACTTTTTCCCTATGCTTTGAACCCTGCAGCCTATAACACGAAGCGGCTATTTAATGGATTGTTCATAACTACCGGCTCTAATTTTTTTGTATTCAACAAATAGTTTTCATAAAACATCCACATAGACCAGTGGTTCTTAACCTGAGTTTGATGGAACCCTAGGGGTTCGGTGAGTCGGGCTCAGGGGTTCGGCGGAGGTCAAGACACACCCGACTCATCGTGTAAATAAAAACTTCTCCCTATCGGCGTATTACGGATACGGCAACAGCAGAAGTCAGACTGATTTGCAGGTGTGTAATTTGTTGTGAGTTCATGCACTGTGTTGGTTTTGTTCTTTGAACAAGGTGATGTTCATGCACGCTTCATTTTGTGCACCAGTATAAAAACATGGTAACACTTTAGTATGGGGAACATATTCACCATTAATTAGTTGCTTATTAACATGCAAATTAGTAACATATTGGCTCTTAACTAGTCATTATTAAGTACGGTACTTATTAATGCCTTATTCGGCATGGCCTCGTTATAACCCTAACCCTCTAACCCTAACCCTAACCAAAAAAGTCTAAATTAAGTCGTTGTTACTTAGAATTTGTTCTCCATACTAAAGTGTTACCAAAAATATATAACTTTGTCTTGAATTTGAAAAAAAAACACAATTTTATTTTTCACTAAAGAAGGGTTCTGTGAATGTGCATATGAAACTGGTGGGGATCATTACCTCCAACAAGGTTAAGAACCACTGACAGACACTAGAGATGCGCGGATAGGCAATTATTTCATCCGCAACCGCATCACAAAAGTCGTCAACCACCCGCCATCCACCCGAACTAACATTTAATCAAAACCGCACCCGCCCGCCATTCGCCACCCGCCCGTTGTTATATATCTAATATAGACGATGCAAGGCATTAGTGAGGTTATAAAGCTTTTGCCTGTTAAAGAAAGGAGACTGATCCAATGCAGCAGAGACATTCAATGCGTGCCACGCTGTCACGGCCCAGACGCACACCAGTGCGCAATCATCTGGGAGCCGCGCTGAGCGCACCTCCAAGCGCGCTTGCGCCACTCAAACTGCTGCAGGCAGCTGCGTTCTATCTTGTTTTAACATCCTGTAGCACTCTTCTGGGATCACGACGGACGAAACTGCTCATGCTCAGGGTGTTTGTGGAGGTTCGGGGTTTTGCACAAATGTGATGCACCATGTTAGATGTCCCGGTTTTGTGACTGTCGTAGACATAAACAACGTCGCAGCTCTTGCAAATCACGTAGCCAGCATTACTATCATCCTGATTTACAACCTCATAAAAACGAGTCCACGCTGAACTTTTCTGGCCTTTTTTTCCCCTGGTCTTTAGTATTCCCTTTTTTAGTTTGTCGCGTACCACGTTTGCTGCCGGCGTTGCCATCTCTTTTTTTTTTCTTCTTCTGTTGTGGCATATGCTGCAGGTGCCTGCTCGTTTTTCGTATGTGGGTAACAACATTTAACTATGTATATATATTTCCGAATTGGTTTAACTGCCACCCGCCTGAATCTATTTAAAATCAAATTTTTTTTTATTTCAACCGCCCGACCCGACCCGCGGATAAAATCAAAAAAATTTTTATTTCAACCGCCCGACCTGCGGATAATTCGCGGACTCCGCGGTTGTGTCCGCAAACCGCGCATCTCTAATAGACACTGAATATGTGTGTTGTTGTTTGTGCTACGGTGCCATCTTTTGGACAAATTAGCTCACTGCAAGTGCTGCGAGTTTAACGTTTTAAACCGCAGTGCCTTAAACCGCAAGTACAAGTGCTGTTCCATCTACTACTGGTCAATAATAATGTTTCTACGAGTATGGTTTCATCATTAAACACTCCAAGCAACATTAGTAAGTTTTACAATATAACTAAAACAATTCATACTTACTAAACCGTCACATGTTTGATAGCAGTGTTTTCATGCATATTTGTAAGCGCTATCGTAATGTAATCAAGCTAGCGTCGTTAGCATTTGCTAATATGCTAACACGTTTACAAGTGTCTCTGTTAGTGTTATTAACTTACGCCAGCGTAATTTTTGTATTGTTTCAAGTTCCACAAACTCCTCAGTAAATTCACCAAAACGTCACACTGGAGTTATTGAGTCTGTATAGTTGATTGGAGAGCTAGTTTCTGGGTCCATGATCATGACTTCTGATTTGTTTGATCGGCCATTTTACTGCCGTGTTACAGGCACCATTTGGAAACAATTAAATGAAACTTTTACAAAATATTATTGTGTAAAAAACTAATTTCACAACACATATCTGCGGCTTATAGTCCGGAAATATACAATGCAATATTTTTTCTTCTAAAATGTAGTGGGTGCGGCTTATATATCAGTGCACACTATAGTCCGGAAAATACGGTATGTGTTCTTGTCTTGCATAGGGATTGTGAATGATAGACAAAATTCCAAATAAAGTATAGTTTCCCTTTAATGTAGATTTAAAACAACGCAGTTTGGCCAACAAAGTTAGTGAGGAGTGATGCCTCCCTGGTCAAATACACAAGCTTGGTGCCTCATTGATATCTCGGCGTGATGTCCGTTTACAGCCTGCGTTCAATAGGTTGATGGTAGTGTTCTAAAATGGAATGACCAAACATTTTAGCTCGTGTTGACGTTATTCGGAACGAGACGTGTGAATATTTGGGCACCTCACGATTCGATTACGATAACGATTCAGGAGCTGCGATTCGATTAAAAATCTAATATCGATGCATCTTTACACTACTTTATATTAGAAATGGCAACAGCGGAAGATGAATGCCACATAGGAAGGTAGAGAAAAAGAAGAAGCTTATGGACTACAATTGCAGACGCGCGCACATTTTCAGGACTTATGCAGATCCCAAATACACATCAGCAGGTACCAGAAGGTAAGAAAAGTTAGTTTTGCATAATATTGCGAATCAAAAAAAGGCCAGGTAATATGTCTGCTAATGGGTACCATTTTGCGGTCCTTAGACACACACCATAATAATACTTGTATGTTTAATGCACCGACAATCCATCAAGCGGTGCGGCTTCAAAGCTTACCGAAGTCGTACTAAAAACATTTTGACAGATTTCTGAGCGCCGTATGTAGTGTTCTATATTCTCAATGGAACATTTTGTGTTGTTTACTGCCATCATATTGCAGTCTACATGTGTCTCTTCTGTATGACTGCCATCTACTGGTCACACTTATCATTACACCATGTACCAAATGAAATTGCTTCGAGCTCAGTAAGCACAACCAGAATTATGCTGTACTAAGTTGTTGTGAGGCGCACTGTCGATTTTTGAGAAAATTAAAGGATTTTAAGTGCGCCTTATAGTCCGAAAAATGGGGTGATGGAAATATGTGCAAAACTGGAACATAAGGGTCCTAAAATACACAAATGTCATGACTTGGACTATGGAGTTTTTGTTTTCCCAAGATGCAAGAGAATTTGGATCGGACATGGCTTGAAGGTGGGTACATGATTTATTTATCCAAAAAAAAGAATAAACGAAAAGCGCGCACTTTGGCGGAGGTAAAAAAAAAACTTGGCGAATGAAAACAAAACTTGCACAAAGGCAGAAACTGAACACGAAATAAAAACACTTACCGTGGCACGGGATCGTGAACAGGGCTTGAAACGAGGGGATAGCAGGTTTAGAAAAGATATGACTCCAGGACGAACAACAGAAAATGAAAAGCTTAAATAACACAGACATGATTAACGAAAACAGGTGCGTGACTCAAAATGTGAAACAGGTGCGTGATGTGACAGGTGAAAACTAATGGTTGCTATGGTGACAAACAAGAGTGCACAATGAGTCCAAACGTGGAACAGGTGAAACTAATGGGGTAATCATGGAAACAAGACAAGGGAGTGAAAAGACAGAAACTAAAGAGTCCTATAACTAAACAAAACATGACTTAAAACAAAACATGATTACACAGACATGACAACAAGCCGGTTGGATCTCTCGGTGAGGTGGCCACATTTTTGAACTGTCTGCATAACTTTATTTACAATAAATAAAATCGATTATGGATTATTGACATTTGCTAATCCATTTTATAATCGTCCATGTCCGATTTGTGATGCATCTAAAAATCCATCCATCCATCCATCCATTTTCAACCGCTTATTCCCTTTGGGGTCGCGGGGGGCGCTGGAGCCTATCTCAGCTACAATCGGGCGGAAGGCGGGGTACACCCTGGACAAGTCGCCACCTCATCGCAGGGCGCATCTAAAAATCGATTACCATATTTTTCGGAGTATAAATCGCTCCGGAGTATAAGTCGCACCGGCCGAAAATGCATAATAAAGAAGGGAAAAAACATATATAAGTCGCACTGGAGTATAAGTCGCATTTTTGGGGAAATTTATTTGATAACATCCAACACCAAGAATAGACATTTGAAAGGCAATTTAAAATAAATAAAGAATAATGAACAACAGGCTGAATAAGTGTACGTTATATGAGGCATAAATAACCAACTGGTATGTTAACGTAACATATTATGGTAAGAGTCATTCAAATAACTATAACATATAGAACATGCTATACGTTTACCAAACAATCTGTCACTCCTAATCGCTAAATCCCATGAAATCTTATACGTCTAGTCTCTTACGTGAATGAGCTAAATAATATTATTTGATATTTTACGGTAATGTGTTAATAATTTCACACATAAGTCGCTCCTGAGTATAAGTCGCACCCCCGGCCAAACTATGAAAAAAACTGCGACTTATAGCCCGAAAAATACGGTAGTTCCCCCACCTCGATTGGGAACACTGACAAAAACAAAAGGACCATCGCAGTAAGCAACAGACACACACCCCTGCTGACTTGCTGGCATACCTATAGTGACGGTCATCTCCTGGGGGCATACTTGAACCAAAGGACAGACAGACACACTGCAAAGTGCTTACAAATACATGTAGCTATAGGGCTAGCATGTCAGCTGTCTTTATAGCTAATAGCAGCTGTCAAATGTCACATTTAAAAAAAACCGCTAACCTCCTGCGTACATATTTATAACAACTTACAGTTTTGGTGGTAGGCGACGACAAAAGAGGAAAGTTCAGTGCTCCAACTGACGAGAAGACCGCTGGCATGTGTTATGTAACCAAACTGCCAAAGGTCGAAGGTGGAGCTTTATGGGAAGCAACGTAAACAATTTGATTCCTTTGAACGGCTCTTTTTTAGGAGAACCGTGAGAAGCAACTGGCAGTTGCATGAAAGATCGAGCCGGGTGTGTTGGGTAGTGTACTTCTGCATTCAAATGTACATATCATTTGTTTCTAGTTATTTGGATATTGACATATAACTAACATATTGACACATAGTGACTCACTATTTTTGCATGTTCATTGTTTGTTTTGCTTTATTATTTTACCCATTCTTTCTATTGTTTATTTATTTTATTTTTTTTAAAGGTGAGGCAAATTTCCAACATGGTGATCTCACTGTCTAAGAATGGCGATATAGAGCCAGCTTTGAGGAATGTTCACCATGACAACACAAGCCAAATGGGAATTATGATCAATATTTCAGAACGCTTCATAACAATAGCGAATATTGTAGGAATGTGTAAATTTGAATTATTCTGATTGCACATTTTAGCGTATCGAACATTGCTGCTGATTATACCAAAACTGCATGAGAGGAGCCCACTGTCAGGATGGCCGAGCGGTCTAAGGCGCTGCGTTCAGGTCGCAGTCTCCCCTGGAGGCGTGGGTTCGAATCCCACTTCTGACAAGTCTTTTTCATGGAATCGGAAATGACCATTTAACGTACACGTTAATAATAATAATTTCTGCTACTACTGTGCGCGATTTGGGTTACAAAATACTGCTGAAAATGTAACTTATTTTAAACACTTTTTTTTTTAGACTTCCTTTTTATTGTCATTCAAATTTGAACTTTACAGTACAGATAAGAACGAAATTTCGTTGCATTAGCTCATGGTAGTGCAGGATAAAACATCAATAAGGTGCAGATATAAAAAAAAAAATAGATTACTGTACAGATAAATATATTGCACTTTATTGTCTTTTTATTCCAGCGAATTAATCCATTTTGGGGGGGGAATTGAGGGGATTATTATGATGCGTTCAAGAGTCTTACGGCCTGAGGGAAGAAGCCAGGTTATGTAACAGCTTGTGTTGTGTGTAAACTCACACAAACCATAAATACTCGTTTACACTGCTGCTGTGTTTCAATATTGAATATTGATAAGATTAAGTAAAAAGGCAATAAAAAAAAAAGAAGCACATTTTTAATGTAAGCGTCTCATGTCGGGGCGTGTCGAAGAAACGGCCAAGCTGATTGGTTGTAAATATTGAATACGTCAATGTGATTGGTCGTTTCGTCTAAAGTTCCTAAAAGACGCCAGCTGATTGGCCAAATCTCCTTGCACGTTCGACTTGTACACAACATTCATACATACTTTACTATATAAACACGTTTTAAATGTCGTAGCTCGCATACTTGAAATAATTGACGCAATTTAACGGTAACATTCCTCACTGTAAATTCGATCCAAACCAACGTAACCTGGAAGTTAATAATGCACAGTATTGATTTCATAGCCCATGAGCAATAATGCTGACTGTTAGAGCCATTTACTCTTTCTGTCCGTCAAATTCATGACGTCACTAAAGGGGTTGGCTCCCGCTACACTGACTTGTATAAAAACGGTAATAAAAGCGCTTATATTAAATAAAAGCGCTTATATTAAAAGCAGCTATTTGAACGAACAAAGGCAATTAGCATCAAGACAAGGAGGAAAAGAAGCTAGCTTAAAGCAAACACAAAACGAACATACCTTTCGATGGACAGACTTGGTCAAACTGTCGACAAGTATCTTCATTTGGCTGGATAAAATGTCACCAATTAAGCGCAGTCACTTTTTTTAAACGTTTGAGTGCGTTTTGTTTGTCCTTTCCTTTGAGAACGACAAAAACCCGACGTGTCCAACTTTATTTTATGCGTGACGTCATCATAACGCGTCGTTGGGTCAGCCACTGATTACATTTTTTTTTTCGACATAAATGTCGATTTATGAACGTAAGTCTTACATTTTCTAATTGGTTTAATGGTTTACAATTATCAATCAAATCTTGGAGAATGATTAAGGGTATAAAAGCCCTTAAATTGTTAAAGTGATTTTTTTTTTTCTTTTCCATATTTTTTAGTATTATTACTCTCCGTATTTTATTTTGTTTTCTTTCATTGATGTTGAAAGTGTGACTGTTTATAATTCACACTATTGTGTGAATTATAAATGTTTGTTTGTTGTTCAATAAAAAAAAAAATACAAAAGTAAAAAAAGTTGTTAATGTCGATCCGCCAATCAAGCCACGTTTTATTTGTAACTTATTTATAAACTTGTTTTAAATTTTTAATTTGACTAAATGTGACATTTTGAGGGCCAATACATATCTAAATTTAATTCATATAACATAAACGTCCATCCATCCATCCATTTACTACCGCTTGTCCCTTTCGGGGGTCGCGGGGGGTGCTCGAGCCTATCTCAGCTGCATTCGGTAAGCATTTTTAAAAC
This sequence comes from Nerophis lumbriciformis, assembly GCF_033978685.3. Classification (NCBI taxonomy): domain Eukaryota; kingdom Metazoa; phylum Chordata; class Actinopteri; order Syngnathiformes; family Syngnathidae; genus Nerophis; species Nerophis lumbriciformis. Next base: position 47,134,660 of record NC_084555.2, on the reverse strand, counting down.
CCAATAATCGCCATCTGGCCACCAGGGGACAACCACGACCTACTTTGCCCTGAGTCGTGTATAAAGAAAGCATTAACCCAAATAATGTGAGCGTGAATGTTGTCTGTCTATCTGTGTTGGCCCCTGCCATGAGGTGGCGACTTGTCCAGCCAGGGTGTACCCCGCCCTCCGCCTGAGTGCAGCTGGGATAGGCTCCAGCACCCCCCGCGACCCCAAAAGGGACAAGCGGTAGAAAAATGGATGGATGGAATATGTCTAAATATATTCGGTGACCACAGATGAGGCGCTAGTTGTCCAAAGTCGGGACCCAGGGTGGACCACTCATCTGTGCATCAGTTGGGGACGTCTCTGCGCTGCTGACTTGTCTCCGCTCAAGATGATCTCCTGCTGGCTCCACTATGGACTGGACTCTCACTATTATGTTAGATCCACTATGGACTGGACTCTCACTATTATGTTAGATCCACTATGGACTGGACTCTCACATTATTATGTTAGATCCACTATGGACTGGACTCTCACACTATTATGTTAGATCCACTATGGACTGGACTCTCACACTATTATATTAGATCCACTATGGACTGGACTCTCACTATTATGTTAGATCCACTATGGACTGGACTCTCACTATTATGTTAGATCCACTATGGACTGGACTCTCACATTATTATGTTAGATCCACTATGGACTGGACTCTCACACTATTATGTTAGATCCACTATGGACTGGACTCTCACACTATTATATTAGATCCACTATGGACTGGACTCTCACTATTATGTTAGATACACTATGGACTGGATTTTCACACTATTATGTTAGATCCACTATGGACTGGACTCTCACTATTATGTTAGATCCACTATGGACTGGACTCTCACATTATTATGTTAGATGCACTATGGACAGGACTCTCACAATATTATGTTAGATCCACTATGGACTGGACTCTCACTATTATGTTAGATCCATTATGGACTGGACTCTCACTATTATGTTGGATCCACTATGGACTGAACTCTCACACTATTATGTTAGATCCACTATGGACTGGACTCTCACTATTATGTTAGATCCACTATGGACTGGACTCTCACACTATTATGTTAGATCCACTATGGACTGGACTCTCACTATTATGTTAGATCCACTATGGACTGGACTCTCACTATTATGTTGGATCCACTATGGACTGGACTCTCACACTATTATGTTAGATCCACTATGGACTGGACTCTCACACCATTATGTTAGTTCCACTATGGACTGGACTCTCACTATTATGTTAGATCCACTATGGACTGGACTCTCACTATTATGTTAGATCCACGATGGACTGGACTCTCACTATTATGGTAGATCCACTATGGACTGGATTCTCACACTATTATGTTAGATCCACGATGGACTGGACTCTCACTATTATGGTAGATCCACTATGGACTGGATTCTCACACTATTATGTTAGATCCACTATGGACTGGATTCTCACACTATTATGTTAGATCCACTATGGACTGGATTCTCACAATATTATGTTAGATCCACTATGGACTGGATTCTCACAATATTATGTTGCAGCTTGTGCAGCCCTTTGAGACACTCGTGATTTATGGCTATATAGGTAAACATTGATTGATTGATTGATGTGTAATGAATGTTGTCATTCATCCAGGTCATTGTCATCTCAGGGCGTTCAATCCATCGCAACTGGACTGTTTGGTTTGTCTCGGAAGACGTTTCGCCTCTCATCCGAGTAGACTTTATCAGTTTGTACTCATAGACTTAGATCAGACACATCTCGTCCAGTGGCTGGAGCCAAAACCCTAGATATCTGTGAAGGTAGCTGTGGGGAGGCGGGGCCGGCAGTCCAACAGCGAGGCAGGGCACACCGGAGCCCGCTCCAAGATGGCGGCAAGGAGGCGTGGCCGGCAGTCCAACAGCAAGGCAGGGCACACCTGAGCCCGCTCCAAGATGGCGGCGAGGAGGCATGGACGGCGTGCGAGCAGCGAGGCGGGGCGCGCCGGGTTCGACGCCGCAAGCGAGATCAGGTGCGTGGATCGCGCACCTGGGGACAATTGAGTAATCCCCGCTCAGGGTGTAAAAGCGCGACGGCTGAGAACGACGGGGCTGTTAGAATAATTATGTATATATTATCACACTAACTTTAGTATGCTTAAAGTCTGTTGCTTTAGTTATTTAGCTATTGTGCTCAAGTTAGACTTTTCTAATCTGTGCAAGGACAAAAGGGGTGGTCTCAGCCACAGATGTTTTCTTTGTTTTAGCCCGCTAACAGCCAAGGACTTCAACGACCTCAACGAAAATAAGATGACAACACGCAGACAAAGCGGGGACAAGGCGAAATCACAAGGCCCCCAGCACCCTCCGTCACGTACTGTGCGTCTTGGACCTGCTTTGCATAATATATGTGACCACTCCTTTTAGAGGCGGCCTCAGTGATGTTGACTATAGAACTCTGAATAAAAAGAGAGACGCAGGAGCTGAACCTTAGAGCGTAGGGCGAGACTGTGACTAAGTGTTCAGCTCCATGCGTTGTCCTCATGAGCTAAATTGAACTCTGTCTTTGCATGATTCCTTGCTTCTTGTCTGATTAATAGATGTCATCAGTGTTTGAACCTGACAGGGGCAGAAGGAGTTGGAGAGCCAGCAGTGGATGCAGAGCGGAAGCGACCGAGAGCGAGACAGAGAAGACGCGGCCGGCTGAAAAGCGACCGGGAGAACGGAGCAGTGGAAGAGGAAGGAGCTGGAAAGCGACCCGACCTGAGACTGAGGTTTTATTGAAAAATAAAGTCAACGATGCTTGAAGCAATGTCCTTCCTTGGTGGTCCTGAGAACCCGCACGACAGCTAGAGTCTGTCACAGTATAGCATTAATGCTGAAAAGTACATACAGGTTTTGGAGCAACATATGTGGCCATCCAAGCAACGTTACCATGGACGCCCCTGCTTATTTCAGCAAGACAATGCCAAGCCACGTGTTACAAACAGCGTGGCTTCATAGTAAAAGAGTGCGGGTACTAGACTGGCCTGCATGTAGTCCAGACCTGTCTCTCATTAAAATTGTGTGGCGCATTATGAAGCCTAAAATACCACAACGGAGACCCCCGGACTGTTGAACAACTTAAGCTGTACATCAAGCAAGAATGGGAAATAATTCCACCTGAAAAGCTTCAAAAATTGGTCTCCTCAGTTCCCAAATGTTAACTGAGTGTTGTTAAAAGGAAAGGCCATGTAACACAGTGGTAAAAATGCCCCTTTTTTGCAATGTGTTGCTGCCATTAAATGGTAAGTTAATGATTATTTGCAAAATAAAAATAAAAAAATTCTCAGTTGGAACATGAAATATCTTGTCTTTGCAGTCTATTCAATTGAATATACCGTATTTTTCGGAGTATAAGTCGCTCCGGAGTATAAGTCGTACCGGCCGAAAATGCATAATAAAGAAGGAAAAAAACATATATAAGTCGCTCTGGAGTATAAGTCGCATTTTTTGGGGGAAATTTATTTGATAAAAGCCAACACCAAGAATAGACATTTGAAAGGCAATTTAAAATAAATAAAGAATAGTGAACAACAGGCTGAATAAGTGTACGTTATATGAGGCATAAATAACCAACCGGTATGTTAACGTAACATATTATGGTAAGAGTCATTCAAATAACTATAACATATAGAACATGCTATACGTTTACCTAACAATCTGTCACTCCTAATCGCTAAATCCCATGAAATCTTATACGTCTAGTCTCTTACGTGAAGGAGATAAATAATATTGATATTTTACGCTAATGTGTTAATAATTTCACACATAAGTCGCTCCTGAGTATAAGTCGCACCCAAAAACTGCGACTTATAGTCCGAAAAATACGGTAAGTTGATTTGCAAATCATTGTATTGTGTTTTTATTTACGAATTACACAACGTGCCAACTTCACTGGTTTTGGGTTTTGTAAAAGGCAGACGTTGAGTCGTGTGTTTACCTGGCACAAGACACTAGTCGGTGGCTCTCCAGGCTTGATGGTGAACCTTCACTTCCCATACTTGTCTTCCAGTGACGTGCGGTCACTGGAGGCAGGTGAGGCGGGGCCTCACCTGCCATCATGGAAAGAAAAAAAATGTAAAAAGAAAACAAATTTATTAAATTGTTAAATGTATCCAGTGATTACACTATAAAGTTATTTTCCATTTAACTTCACCAGTTTTAGATTATTTTTATCTAAAATCGCTGAATTTTCACATTTACCGTTCAAATACTGAGAAGAGACGGTGCGGTGATCAGCAGCCAGTTGAGGCACGTCACTCAGTGCCTCAACATGGATTGCGGACTCGGCTAACTGCTGGCCTGCTGTGCAGTGAGACCGTATTGCTATATGAATTATATTATACATTTCCATAGTTTAGTTAGCTGAGGTATATAATGTACAGTGTATTTTGTCAACAACTGTATGTGTGTAAAGTATCAGCAATCATAAAACTGCTGCGAAGACGCACTGTGTGAGGCTCGCAGTAATCCCGCCTCCTGGTGCCGGTTAATACACCCCCGCCGCAGAATGCACCCCCCGACGGGAGCGCCACACCAACCAAAGCCCACGTGCAAGACCGAATCCACCCAAAAAGTCACTTAACAAGAAGCCAGAAAGTGCAAAAACAACAATGCTCGCGCCGGAGGAGCCGTGAACGACTGCAGGGACACAACATTAGGTACACCTGCAGACTGCAGCACGGATTTCATATTTCATTCATTCACAACTCCTCCAACACCACTGTTCCCGCACTTATAAGTAAAGCTAAGACCATAATAACGTTTTTTTAATTAAATGTGCTTTTTTGTGTGCTACAGTTGTTGGAATAATTGTAAGTTATCACAAAAGAAATGTTGTATTATGAATGCTGTGGAAGAAGGCTCGTGAAACGCCACTGTGATTTCAACACGGACAGATGGCAGGATCTGCTCAACTTCCAGAGGAACTCTCTTTGAAGTGTTAAACTCTCTCTCTCTGAAGTATTTCACAAACTCTCTTCCAACTATTTGGTAACCGAGGTCAACGCTATTTATGACCCGCTGCCCTCTTGAAGTCCCTGTGGTCAGGAGACGGGAGGGGTTATCCATTGTCCTCCAACACCTGCCCCAGCTGGATCCAGGAAGAGCCCAAGCCCGAGAAATCCTCTTCTTGGACTTCAATGAGACCTAAAACAATGACTGTTTTACATACTTCCCATTCCTGCTGTGACATGTGTTGGTGCGTGAACATTGAACATCTGAATAAATGAGGAGACGAAAACCTTCTTCGTCAGAGCGTGGTGCAGAACTGTACAGAGAGTGCAGTGGCCATGTCTCTCCTCAATATTGAGTCCAAATTGAATTCTGTCTCTGTTTGATTCCTTGCCTTTTGTCTTGTTTAATAGATGTCCTCAGTGTTTGAACGTGACAACAGTTTGTATGTGTAAAGTTAAAGTTTAGTTAAAGTACCAATGATTGTCACACACACACTAGGTGGGGTGAAATTTGTCCTCTGCATTTGACTTATCCCTTGATCACCCCCTGGGAGGTGAGGGGAGCAGTGGGCAGCAGCGGCGCCGCGCCCGGGAATAATTTTTAGTGATTTAACCCCCAATTCCAACCCTTGATGCTGAGTGCCAAGCAGGGAAGAATGCTGGTATGAGCTTTTAAACATAACCCGTTAACTGCTGCCAATCAAATGGTGAATAAGATACTCTTTAGGGTTCATATGTTTGTAAATCTGACTGTGATGAAGTCAGTGCCTCACCAGCCATCAACCTCACCGTTGTCTTCTTTCCGTGTGGTGGGGAGAGCGACGTAAAAGCTTTCCACAAGTCGGTCGCAGTCAATGGCGCTAAAACTCTCATAATACACGACTCTGGAAGACTTTACAGCACATCACAGTTTACTTTGCGTATTGTTTTTTTTGTACAAAGAGTAGAAAGGAGATTTTTGCGTGTCAGAAGAGACAGACGAGATCACATTGGTCAGAGAGATGGCCGTTCACAGAGTTACTTTCCCAGCGCTGAAACTGACTTCAACAAAATGAATGGTAAAAAGCACACGGAAGAGTTATGGAAAGAAACCCAAGTAAGACACGGGTAAAGCGTTGAAAGGATCAAAATAATAATTTCAGCAATCAAGTAACGTCTAGTTTAGTCAGGAGTCGAGCACACACACACACACACACACACACGCACGCACACACACTTTTAAACAGCTCAACAAAAACACAAAATAAGACTTTTCATTAGAACTAGTTTTGTACACATCACAGCCTGAAGAGTTGTCCATCATCTTCATCATGGTCACCTACAACATGCTACACCTCTCAGAAAAAACAAGCGACCACGACCCCTTCCATGGTTTACTCCCATCCTCCTAGAACATTTCTACATCTTTTCTATTTTTTTTGTTTGTTTGTTTTTTTACATCGTTTTTTTTTTTTCCAAGTCCCACGTCTTTACAGGATGGCGCAGAAGAACTTCTTCTCCCTGAACGGGTTCTCTGAGGCCGGCACCGGCGAGAGCAGCGGGTCCTCTTTGGCGTGAGCTTCGCAGTAGGACATCAAGTCTGCGGCCGCTTTTGACACCTGCCAACACACACGGTTTGTAGAGTCACGTACAGTACAACAACCGTCACATTGTCTGCTACAAGCAGTCTGCTGGTCACAGTCAGGACACTAATCTTATCCACAGATGTGGGTAGAGTAGCCAGAAATTGTACTCAAGTTATCTGAGTTTGTAGGTGCCGAACAGTGTTGGGTTAGTTACTGAAAACCAGTAACTAGTTACAGTTACTAGTTACTTTATTTCAAAAGTAACTCAGTTACTAACTCAGTTACTTAAACCAAAAAGTAATGCGTTACTGTGAAAAGTAACTATTTAGTTACTTATATATATTTTTAAATTTTGTTAATGCCCTTTTAGCCTTCATTTTAGTACTGTTATTGCACTGGAGAATAATACAATCTGTTGATCAACTTGACATGCATTTGCATCACTGAACTCTGCTAAGCAATGTGCTCTACATACAACACACAAAGACAAAGATATGTTTTAAAGGGCCAATTTGTTTCAGACCAGAACAAATTGACAAAACTATTTTAAATAGCTGCAACTTAACATACATAAGTAACAAACAGCATAATAACAACATAGCTGTAAAACAAGAAAGGCACAAACTACATACATAAAGCCTAACCAGGCGTTTTTTTATCTCAAGGAATTCTGAAATAAAATCATGTCTGAAGCCCAGAACACTCCACACATTTCCCCACTTAGTTTAGAGAAAAGGAAATATTAGCCTGGCCCACTAGTATCCCTCTTTAGGTTTGTGAACTTTATAGTCTAAACATTTAGAGTGATGTGATAATCAAACACTCTAAAAGTCTAAAATGAAAGAGTATATAAGAGAATTGACAGAGTGTGTGTACCTTCAGTGTGCAGTGCCTCATTAAAATCCAGCCGCTGTTGGACGTGGAGGTGAAGTGTGCGTCTCTTTACTAGCTTCGTCGAAGCATGTTGTTTTTGTCGCTGTTTCAGCATATTTGAAACTTACATTCAACTAAAATGTTCTTTTCTTTGTGGTCGATAAAAGAAACGTACTGAAAATATCTCCATTTTAAGAAACTCGGCTTCGGGGTTCGCCATGACGTCTTGATAGTAGACACAGACACGCCCCCTCCCACACACACACACACACACACACACACACACACACACACACACACACACACACACGTACACACAGATAGCGCGCGGCGCGCCTCTTTTTTGTCGCCTCTTCAGCAGCGCTGCAACACTCAGATCTTCTCAGTTTCTAGCCGATACTACATAAAAAATAACGCAAAATAACGCAGTAACGCATCATGTAGTAACGGTAACTGAGTTACTGAATATAAAAAATAACGCGTTAGATTACTAGTTACCGCCGATAGTAACGGCGTTACAGTAACGCGTTACTTTGTAACGCGTTAGTCCCAACACTGGTGCCGAACCCCAAGATGCAGAGAAGGCGGAAGGCATTGTGCGAGAAAACATGATTTAATTAAAAACTAAGGCAAAACAACAAACAAAAGGGTAACAACAAAAGGCGCGCACAAGGCGGAGAACAAATTTGGTTATGAACTAAAATAGCACAGAGGCTAACTTTGGACAAGAAACAAAAACACTTACTGTGACACGAAGGAACTAGGACATGAGCAGAGTGAAACAAAAGTAGACAGAGCTACAACGACAAGTAGTGATGGGTCCGGCAACACCGATGCATCGGCGCATGCGTCGAGCTCATAGAGCGAAACCCTGTGTCGGTGTGCGTACCGCTTTTGGAAAGTCACGTGACCGATCATGAGCTGTTTTGGTCACGTGACCGATACGCGAACTGTGTCGCACTGACGCCTCCTCTGTGCCCTGTGAGCGGGTCTTTTCTACAGCCGGAGAAATAATAACTAAGAAGAGAAATCGTCTAAAATGTAATACATCGGAAAAACTTTTTTTTTTTTTTTTTTTTTAATAAAAATGTGTAAAAAAATAAAATTAAAACAATTCCCAGTCCACAATCATCCACAACACGTTCTCTTAGATTTCCATGTTATGATACATGTTCACATTATTTATTGACTGTATCTAAAAAAGATAATATATTTTTATTTAAATGAAGATATGAAATAATCCTAAATGAAATACAATGACTTGGTTTTTATTATTGTATATACTAGGGCAGGGGTCACCAACGCGGGGCCCGCGGTCACCAGGTAGCCCGTGAGGACCAGATCAGTCGCCCGCTCGCCTGTTCTAAAAATAGCTCAAAGAGCAGCACTTACCAGTGAGCTGCCTCTATTTTTTAAATTTTATTTATTTACTAGCAAGCTGGTCTCGCTTTGCTCGACATTTTTAATTCTAAAAGAGACAAAACTCAAATAGAATTTGAAAATCCAAGAAAATATTTTAAAGACTTGGTCTTCACTTGGAATAAGCGGTAGAAAATGGATGGATGGATGGATGGGTCTTCACTTGTTTAAATAAATTCATATATTTTTTACTTTGCTTCTTATTACTTTTAGAAATACAATTTTAGAGAAAAAATACAACCTTAAAAATGATTTTAGGATTTTTAAACAAATATACCTTTTTACCTTTTAAATTTCTTCCTCTTCTTTCCTGACAATTTAAATCAATGTTCAAGTAAATTTATTTATTTTTTATTGTAAAGAATAATAAATATTTTAGCTTCTGTTTTTTCGACGAAGAATATTTGTGAAATATTTCTTCAAACTTACTATGATTAAAATTCAAAAAAATTATTCTGGCAAATCTAGAAAATCTGTAGAATCAAATTTAAATCTTATTTCAAAGTATTTTGAATTTCTTTTAAAATTGTTGTTCTGGAAAATCTAGAAGAAATACTGATTTGTCTTTGTTAGAAATATAGCTTGGTCCAATTTGTTAAATATTCTAACAAAGTGCAGATTGGATTTTAACCAATTTAAAACATGTCATCAAAATTCTAAAATGTATCTTAATCAGGAAAAATTACTAATGATGTTCCATAAATTCTTTTTTTAATTTTTTCAAAAAGATTCAAATTAGCTAGTTTTTCTCTTCTTTTTGTTGGTTGAATTTTGAATTTTAAAGAGTCGAAATTGAAGATAAACTATGTTTCAAAATTTTATTTGTATTTTTTTTCGTGTTTTCTCCTCTTTTAAACCGTTCAATTAAGTGTTTTTTTCATCATTTATTCTCTACAAAAAACCTTCCGTAAAAGGGGAAAAAAATGTACGACGGAATGACAGACAGAGATACCCATTTTTTTATATATATAAATGTATTTATTTAGCTATTGTTGTTTAAATCACACTTACGTGTAACTTACAAATGACAATATATTTATTTATTTAAGTGTGTATCAAACTGGTAGCCCTTCGCATTAATCAGTACCCAAGAAGTAGTTTTTGGTTTCAAAAAGGTTGGTGACCCCTGTACTAGAGCATAAAATCAGTGTCAGTTGAGTCGGTCCATAGGTTGCCTGTAGGGATTTTTAATGTCCAGCAGATGTCAGTATTTAGTGACACAGTATCGACACAGTATCGATACAGTTTTGCAATGTGTCGAAACGCTTCATGACGCCTCATCAACCCATCACTACACAGAGGCTAACTTTGGACAAGAAACAAAAACACTTACTGTGACACGAAGGAACTAGGACATGAGCAGAGTGAAACAAAAGTAGACAGAGCTACAACGACAAGTGTTAAGACAGGTAGTAATGACAATGACAATGACAATAATCCAGCACTGACTGGAGGAGAAGGCAGGTTTAAATAGCAGCTGGCTAATTGACACCAGGTGTGGCCAGGTGCCAATCAGCCACAGCTGAGGGGAAGCAGCACTCAGGGAGACAATCAGGAAATGAAGACAAAAATAAAAGCGCTGACAGGAAACTAAGACAAACACAGAGAAAAAAACTAAAACACAGTCAAACTGTCAGGGACAAGCCTGACACAAGTAAGAGTACTGTTACTTTAGAGATGTATTACTCAAGTAAAAGTAAGGAGTAGTCACCCAAATATTTACTTGAGTAAAAGTAAAAAGTATGTTGTGAAAAAACTACTCAAGTACTGAGTAACTGATGAGTAACCTGTTCGTTTAATGATGACGGCAACAAATAATGCACAAAAACATAAAAATAGCAATGAGCAAATTCAGAGCCAGGAATATCTCTTAAGTAACTAAAACAATAATATTTATTAAATAATAATACATTGGCATAAACAAAATGAAGGCAAATTGAGCCACAATAACTTAACAGCACCATAGGCTCAGTAGGCAGAGATTACAAAGGAAAATTAAAGCTGCAAGCAGCGATGGACGGGACCGACTTTGAGGGCTCATAAAATCCAAACCGGAGCAGTAATTAAAACTCTTTCATCAACTTTTAATCAGAAAGGTTCAATCTCTCTCCTGTGCTAATTTGAAGCCGACACGACAAACACGCTCAGAGGAGATAACGTTTGAAAAAGGTTGACTGTTTTTACACAACTTTTGTTTTGAAGGGGGAATTGCAAACTTCCTGTTGATTTTTGCTGGGGGTTGTCTGTGTATGAAATATAGGTCTAAGTGAGACCTACATAGAGGTTTTTGTTTGATGTCTCTACAACATTCTTACTGGGAGTTACAGGCAGTTTTGTCTGAGTTTTCTTCCTAGGGGGCGCTAGAGCGCAACTTTGAGTTTTGGGGTTTGGTTTTTTTAATTAAGGGGGTCAAATTACAGCTCAAAGAGGCGGCGGTATAATAATAAAACGCTAGAAATACAATAGGGTCCTCCATCCCAAAGGGACTCGGTCCCTAATAACAATTCAGCCTCTACGCAAACCATAAACTGATAGGTGTGGGCTGCACCTGGGATGGTGTTTCTATGCATGCGTGTGTGTGTGTGTGTGTGTGTGTGTGTGTGTGTGTGTGTGTGTGTGTGTGTGTGTGTGTGTGTGCGTGTGTGTGTGTGTGTGTGTGTGTGTGTGTGTATCTGTCTCTCTACCTATGAGGCTGCAGTGCGTTAATAAATGTCCCCACATGATGTACATTTGACAGTGATTCATAGCAGGGAAGCCAACATCAGCCTACGGTGACAGACAAAATATCTACTAAGGTTACTTACCGCCATGTGCTTCCTCAAATTTGACGTTGAGTTCATGTAAGCTTAAGCTTGTTGTAGTTTGCCGCTGAAACTTTATGTGCAGTTAATCATGTGACCGCCTGGCTCTGTTTGATTGGTGAAACGGAGTGAAACGTCACCAGTGACGGCATTTGATTGGTGAAACGCAGGCATGCGATAGATCCTACTTGCCAACCTTGAGACCTCCGATTTCGGGGGGTGGGGTGGGCGTGGTCGGGCTGAGAGGGGGGCGTGGTTGGGGGCGTGGCTAAACGGGGAGGAGTATATTTACAGCTAGAATTCACCAAGTCAAGTATTTCATATATATATATATATATATATATATATATATATAAATAAAACAAATACTTGACGTTCAGTGAATTCTAGCTATATATATATATATATATTAATTTTATTATATATATATATATATATATATATATATATATATATATATATATATATATATAAAAAATAAATACTTGAATTTCAGTGTTCATTTATTTACACATATACACACACATAACACTCATCTACTCATTGTTGAGTTAAGGGTTGAATTGTCCATCCTTGTTCTATTCTCTGTCACTATTTTTCTAACCATGCTGAACACCCTCTCTGATTGATGTGTGGCACGCACAAAAGTGCTTTCATCAAATGCACTAGATGGCAGTATTGTCCTGTTTAAGAGTGTCACAACATTGCTGTTTACGGCAGACGAACTGCTTTACGGTATACAAAAACGTGACTGCTCTTGTTGTGTGTTGTTGCCGCGCTGGGAGGACGTTAATGAAACTGCCTAACAATAAACCCACATAAGAAACCAAGAACTCGCCCTCCATCATTCTACAGTTATAACGTGATTGGGCAGGTATGCTGGTTATATTGTGGGTTAGCGGACTCAGGTCCTCATGGACCTGAGTCCGCCTGAATTTCGGGAGAAAATTTGTCCCGGGAGGTTTTCGGGAGAGGCGCTGAATTTCGGGAGTCTCCCGGAAAATCCGGGAGGGTTGGCAAGTATGCGATAGATCCTACTTTGAAGGTCTGTCTGACAGACCAAAACAAACAAAGCGTGCATTAACAGATTGATAAAAATCAGTAGCGCGTAGCGAGCTGAATGTAGATAAATGGAGCAGAGTAAAAGTAGCGTTTCTTCTCTATAAATATACTCAAGTAAAAGTAAAAGTATGTTGCATTAAAACTACTCTTAGAAGTACAATTTATCCCAAAGGTTACTCAAGTAGATGTAACGGAGTAAATGTAGCGTGTTACTACCCACCTCTGCTTATCCATGTGTTGTCCATACAGCTGTTATGTTGGGCAAGTGCACATTTACACACAGCTCATTAGCTTTAAAGCTACACACACACACACACACACACACACACACACACATATACTGGTTATCATTTGGAATGGGGACCAAGTTTTTGATCATCACTTGTGTGTTTGTGTTGTGGAGGCATAAAAAAAAGTTGGTAAAATGTCCACTGCCCAGTTAGCTCATACACGTCTTTAAATCTCTGGATTGATGAAGTAATGTGCTTATCATTCTTACTGGGGACCCTGGGGAAAAAGAGATTTAATATGGTTCATGGGGACCAATTTAAATAATTTTTGCATAATTCACACAAATTTGTACGTGACCACTGAGGACCATTTAAAAAAACAAACCACCTTCGTTATGGGGACCAGGTAAATGGTAAATGGGTTGTACGTTTGTACTTGTATAGCGCATTTCTACCTTTTTTTTTAAGGAACTCAAAGCGCTTTGACACTATTTCCACATTCACACATTCACACACACACACACACACACATTCACACACTGATGGAGTGTGAATGTGGTGGAAGTGATTAACTATACACGGGAGAAGTGTGAGCAGAGCAGCGCGTGCAGTACCAGCTACAGCCCGATGAGGGGGCTGCTGTGCAAATGTCTCACACTCAAACTAACCAGTAAACATGTTTTATGGGCCAAAGCTTAAACATCACTCAGGCATCTTCAGAATGGATCTGACTATCATTTAAAAAGGTTTCCCTTTAGGGGACTTGTTTTTTTGTCCCCAAAACCATCAGAGGTCCCCTAAAGGTGACTGTGTAAACAGAGCGATGTCCCCATTAAGTAAGCATTGCCAGAACACACACACACACACACACACACACACACACACACAGTTTAAAAGCCGTTTAAGACCGAGTCCAGTCCACATGAATACTACTGTGGCACCTCCAAGAGCTTCTTAGAAGATTTGCTGGCTGCCAAAGCTCACCTTTATCCTGTCGATGTTGGCCTCCATCTTCAGCTGCTCCACCAGCTTCCTGGCTTGTGCGATGCTGGCTGTGTTATTGCTCGCCATTGGGCACTCTTGGTCGTGTCTGCACGGTGAGGAGGGGGACACAAACGTTGTATTATGTATTATTAGATTGTTATTATTGTTTATTTTGTCTATTTTTTGTTTTCATTTTAAATTGTTTTATTGTAGTTTTATTTTTGTAATTGCATGTATTCATTATTTTTTTATGAATGTATTAATTATTTTTTTCCCCAAACTACATTGTAGTTTGTATTTTTCTTTATTTTTTATTAAAAATTAAATTACAATAATTTGTATTTACCTTATATATTAGTATTTATACGATTTTTATAATTTCATATATTTTATTCATTTATTTATCATATTTAAAAACATTTTTTTAAATGTGTATTATCTATATATTTATTTATTTATTTATTCTATTAATTAATTTATGTATTTTTTTAATAAATATTTTCACAAACGCCTTTTATTATTTTTGGTCAAATTTTCATTTATACTTCTTAAATTTTACTTATATATTATAAATGTTTTGATTGTACTTATGTTTTTTTCCACACATACATTTTATTTATTTATTACTTTTTTATTATCCAATAATGATTTTATTCTTTGTATATTTTATTCATTTATGTTTTTAATTTATTTATTCATGGGTTTTTTCACAAATACTTTTTCGACAACAGGGTGGCATACTATCATATATTTTTAATTTTTTTATTTGTATTTTCTATATATTTTATTAATTTATTTCATTAATTAATTTATGCATTTTTTATATAGGTTTTCACTTCTTCTTTTTCTTTCGTGTAACGTCAGATGTCCGACTTGGTGTCGCGTAGCCATACCCGCATCTCTGGGCCTAAGTGGAAGAGGCTGGCTTCCGAGGGCGGTCCATATAAGGGGCGTATATTGATTATATGGTCGGTGGTCTGGTATAGCTTTTCACAAACGCCTTTTATTATTATTGGTCAAATTTGTATTTATACTTCTTAAATGTTATTTATATTTTATAAATTTTTTTATTGTACTTACCTTTTTTTTCCACGCATACATTTTATTTTTCATTTTTCTATATTTTATTATTTTTTATTTTTTTGTAATATCCAATAATGATTTTATTCTTTGTATATTTTATTCATTTATTTTTTAAATGAATTAATTTATGTCTTTTTTTCCACGAAAGCCTTTGACAACATGGCGGCGTACTATTATATTTTATTTTATTTTTTTATTATCTATATATTTTATTTATTTTATTAATTACTTTATGTATTTTTTACAAATGTTTTCGGTCTGGTATAGCTTTTCACAAACGCCTTTTATTATTTTTGGTCAAATTTTTACTTATACTTCTTAAATTGTATGTATATTTGATACATTTTTTGATTGTACTTTTCTTTTTTTTCACACATATATTTTATTTAAAATGTTTCCATATTTTATTTATTTTTAACTTTTTTATTATCTAATAATGATGTCATTCTTTGTATATTTTATTCATTTATGTTTGTTTGTTTTCCACAAAAGCCTTTTCGACAACATGGCGGCGTACTATCCTATTTTGTTGTATTTTTGTATTTTTATTATCTATATATTTTATTGATTTATTTTATCAATTAATTTATGTATTTTTTATCAATGTTTTCACAACGCCTTTTATTATTTTTGGTCAAATTTTTATTAATACTTCTTACATTTTATTTATATTTTATAATTTTTTTGTTTGTACTTATCTTTTTTTTCTACACATACATTTTATTTTTAATTTTTCCATATTTTATTTATTTTTAACTTTTTTTATTATCTAATAATGATGTTATTCTTATTTATGTTGTTCTTTTTCCACAAAAGCCTTTTCGACAACATGGCTGTGTACTATCCTATTTTTATTTATTTTATTTATTTATTTATTATCTATATATTTTATTTATTTATTTGATCAATTTATTTATGTATTTTTTATACAGGTTTTCCCAAACACCTTTTATTATTTTTGGTCAAATTTTTACTTATACTTCTTAAATTGTATGTATATTTTATTAATGTTTTGATTGTAGTTGTTTTTTTTGTCCCACACATACATTTTATTTTTCATTTTTCCATATTTTATTTATTTTTAACTTTTTTTTATTATCTAATAATGATTTTATTCTTTGTATATTTTATTCATTTATGTTTTTAATTTATTTATTTATGTTTTTGTTCTTTTTTCCACAAAAGCCTATTCGACTACCATAGTTTTTGTATTTTTGTATTATTATTATCTATATATTTTATTTATTTATTTCATTAATTAATTTATGTATTTTTTATAAATCTTTTCACAAACACCTTGTATTATTTTTGGTCAAATTTGTACTTATACTTCTTAAATTGTATGTACTGTATATTTTAGACATTTTTTGATTGTACTTGTCTTTTTTTCCACACATACATTTTATTTTTAATTTTTCCACATTTCATTTATTTATTACTTTTTTTATTATCTAATAATGATTTTATTCTTTGTATATTTTATTCATTTGTGTTTTCAATTATTTTATTTATGTAATTTTTTTTTATCACAAACAGCTTTTTGACAACATGGCGGTGTATTGTGGGACATTTGCACACACTTTATGGCTCTTTATTTATGGCCCAGGTTGCTAGGCAGCTGATGGCAGCGGGAGGTGAGTGAGGTGAGGGAGGTGAGGGAGGTGAGGGAGGTGAGTGAGGTGGTGAGCACTGGTTTATTGAAAGACCAGTTTTCAAAAGCTAACAATACGTCACGAACGCCCACATAATGGCTTTTTATCGACTGACACTCCCTGTCCTGGCGCGTCTTAGATTAGCTCGCTACTGTGAGATCCATCCTCCACACAACGCCGTCCTTCCTGCATGTGGTGCGCCTCGGTGTGAGCTTTGGACTGATCTCAGCCAGGCGCCGTGTGTGAATAATGATGAGCCACAGCGACACACCTTCTCAGGAGGTCAATAAATGTAAGGCAAATATTATCCAGCGATAATCCTCCCATAGTGGAGCTCCATCAAAACACACAAGTCAAAACCCTAAAAGGACTATTTAGCTACAAATAAGGATGTAATCAGCCAGCAATCTGTATCGGACCATTTTCATGAAAAACTACGTGATGGCCAATAATGTATTTCATTGTCGATCCCCTCTGACCAATATCGTATTTATTTTTACAAGCTGGCAAAATTAGCTAAAAAAGTTAGCATTTTAATTTTAGCATGCTAATGTTATCATAACAATTAGTATGTCTCATGTACCAAGTTATATGATATAACTTGAAAGCCACTTGAAAGTTAGCATACTTCAAAGATGGCGGCAAGAACCGAAAGCCATGATTTTTAGGTTCAAATAAATAAAATTAGCAAAAATGCTAGCAAATGTTAACATGCTAACATTAGCATGATAACATTGGAGAAGTTAGCCTACTTCTAAAATGTCTCTAAGCATGCTGACAGTTAGAATGCGACAAGTACCATGTTATATGACTAAGGCGTACGGCTGCAAAATTAGCTAAAAAAGTTAGCATGTGAGTTTTAGCATGCTAGCATGCTAATGTTATAACAATTAGTATGTCTCACGTACCAAGTTATATGATTGAGTCATATAACTTGAAAGCCGCTTGAAAGTTAGCATACTTCTAAGATGGCGCCAAGAACCGAAAGCCATGATTTTTAGGTTCAAACAAATAAAATTTGCAAAAATGCTAGCAAATGTTAGCATGCTAACCTTATCATGGTAACATCGGAGAAGTTAGCATACTTCTAAAATGTCTCTAAGCATGCTGACAGTTAGAATGCGACAAGTACCCTGTTATATGACTCTCGTATGGCTGCAAAATTAGCTAAAGAAGTTAGCATGTGAGTTTTAGCATGCTAATGTTATGACAATTAGTATGTCTCACGTACCAAGTTATATGATTGAGTCATATAACTTGAAAGCCGCTTGAAAGTTAGCATACTTCAAAGATGGCGCCAAGAACCGAAAGCCATGATTTTTAGGTTCAAACAAATAAAATTTGCAAAAATGCTAGCAATTGTTAGCATGCTAACGTTATCATGGTAACATCGGAGAAGCTAGCATACTTCTAAAATGGCTCTAAGCATGCTGACAGTTAGAATGCGACAAGTACCATGTTATATGACTAAGGCGTACGGCTGCAAAATTAGCTAAAAAAGTTAGCATGTCAGTTTTAGCATGCTAGCATGCTAATGTTATAATAATTAGTATGTCTCACGTACCAAGTTATATGATTGAGTCATATAACTTGAAAGCCGCTTGAAAGTTAGCATACTTCTAAGATGGCGCCAAGAACCGAAAGCCATGATTTTTAGGTTCAAACAAATAAAATGTGCAAAAATGCTAGCAAATGTTAGCATGCTAACGTTATCATGGTAACATCGGAGAAGTTAGCATACTTCTAAAATGTCTCTAAGCATGCTGACAGTTAGAACGCGACAAGTACCCTGTTATATGACTCTTGTACGGCTGCAAAATTAGCTAAAAAAGTTAGCATGTGAGTTTTAGCATGCTAATGTTATAACAATTAGTATGTCTCACGTACCAAGTTATATGATTGAGTCATATAACTTGAAAGCCGCTTGAAAGTTAGCATACTTCTAAGATGGCGGCAAGAACTAAAAGCCATGATTTTTAGGTTCAAACAAATACAATTTGCAAAATAGCTAGCAAATGTTAGCATGCTAACGTTATCATGGTAACATCGGAGAAGTTAGCATACTTCTAAAATGTCTCTAAGCATGCTGACAGTTAGAACGCGACAAGTACCCTGTTATATGACTCTCGTACGGCTGCAAAATTAGCTAAAAAAGTTAGCATGTGAGTTTTAGCATGCTAATGTTATAACAATTAGTATGTCTCACGTACCAAGTTATATGATTGTGTCATATAACTTGAAAGCCGCTTGAAAGTTAGCATACTTCTAAGATGGCGCCAAGAACCGAAAGCCATGATTTTTAGGTTCAAACAAATAAAATTTGCAAAAATGCTAGCAATTGTTAGCATGCTAACGTTATCATGGTAACATCGGAGAAGTTAGCATACTTCTAAAATGTCTCTAAGCATGCTGACAGTTAGAACGCGACAATTACCCTGTTATATGACTCTCGTACGGCTGCAAAATTAGCTAAAGAAGTTAGCATGTGAGTTTTAGCATGCTAGCATGCTAATGTTATAACAATTAGTATGTCTCACGTACCAAGTTATATGATTGAGTCATATAACTTGAAAGCCGCTTGAAAGTTAGCATACTTCAAAGATGGCGGCAAGAACCAAAAGCCATGATTTTTATCTTTAAACAAATACAATTTGCAAAAATTTTAGCATGCTAACCTTAGCATGGCAACATCGGAGAAGTTAGCATACTTCTAAAATGTCTCTAAGCATGCTGACAGTTAGAACGCGACAAGTACCCTGTTATATGACTCTCAGGCGTACGGCTGCAAAATTAGCTAAACAAGTTAGCATGTGAGTTTTAGCATGCTAGCATGCTAATGTTATAACAATTAGTATGTCTCACGTACCAAGTTATATGATTGAGTCATATAACTTGAAAGCCGCTTGAAAGTTATCATACTTCTAAGATGGCGCCAAAAACCGAAAGCCATGATTTTTAGGTTCAAACAAATAAAATTTGCAAAATAGCTAGCAAATGTTAGCATGCTAACGTTATCATGGTAACATCGGAGAAGTTAGCATACTTCTAAAATGGCTCTAAGCATGCTGACAGTTAGAACGCGACAATTACCCTGTTATATGACTCTCGTACGGCTGCAAAATTAGCTAAAGAAGTTAGCATGTGAGTTTTAGCATGCTAATGTTATAACAATTAGTATGTCTCACGTACCAAGTTATATGATTGAGTCATATAACTTGAAACCCGCTTGAAAGTTAGCATACTTCTAAGATGGCGCCAAGAACCGAAAGCCATGATTTTTAGGTTCAAACAAATAAAATGTGCAAAAATGCTAGCAAATGTTAGCATGCTAACGTTATCATGGTAACATCGGAGAAGTTAGCATACTTCTAAAATGTCTCTAAGCATGCTGACAGTTACAACGCGACAATTACCCTGTTATATGACTCTCGTACGGCTGCAAAATTAGCTAAAGAAGTTAGCATGTGAGTTTTAGCATGCTAATGTTATAACAATTAGTATGTCTCACGTACCAAGTTATATGATTGAGTCATATAACTTGAAAGCCGCTTGAAGGTTAGCATACTTCAAAGATGGCGGCAAGAACCGAAAGCCATGATTTTTATGTTTAAACAAATACAATTTGCAAAAATGTTAGCATGCTAACCTTAGCATGGTAACATCGGAGAAGTTAGCATACTTCTAAAATGTCTCTAAGCATGCTGACAGTTAGAATGCGACAAGTACCCTGTTATATGACTCTAAGGCGTACGGCTGCAAAATTAGCTAAAAAAAAGTTAGCGTGTTAATTTTAGCATGCTAGCATGTTACCTTGTAAGTATGCCAAGTGTTACCTACCATGAGTTGATTAACGTTGATTAAACAAGTTGAAAAACTTATTGGGGTGTTACCATTTAGTGGTCAATTGTACGGAATATGTACCGTACTGTGCAATCTACTAATACAAGTTTCAATCAATCAAAAAACCGTGATAGCATGCTGACGTTAGCAAATTATCACACTTCTTATCTATTTTCTAAAGTTTTCCTTAAGTTTAACTTTGGCATTTATCACCAGGCCAGAGGTTCAAAACACATTGATAGCAGGCATAAAAAGTGTCTGTTTAAATTTATTATTTCTTGTTTTTATTATAGGTAATAATAATAATAATAATAATAATAATACATTTTATTTGGTATAGCGCTTTCCAGGGTACTCAAAGACGCTTTGCAGGATAAAAATGATAATATAAATCTGTTCAAAGTAAGAATACATAATACAAGAAATATAAAAGCAGTACATAGTAATAATACATAACCACACTGGACATTACGAGACGTTTAAACGAGCGCGTTTGTCAGTGAATATTTCCGTGTAATGGGGAGCACAAACAAAGTGCGACTGCAAAAAATACACCGTGGGACCAAAGAAAGTTGCGAGTGCCAGAAGGTGAGAAACACTATTGAATTCAAGAAAGAACTCGTAGCAAATAATGAAGGTGGCGTCCATGTGGCGTCAATAAAATAGAAAATGATGGATAGGTTGATACTGTTAGAATAATTGTTTGTCAGTTATCACAAAAAACTTTGTGTTGAAATGAGTTCCAGGCAAAAAGACAAAAGGCTGTCTTTGAAACCAACCAAGAAGAAGGCTCGTTAAACTCCACTGGACTTCAAAGCGGAGAGATGACAGGATCTGCCCAATTTCCAGACGAACTCTTTTTGAAGTATTTTACGAACTCTTTTTGAACTATTTTATGGAACTCTCTTTGAACTATTTTATGGAACTCTTTTTGAACTATTTTACGACCTCTCCTTTTGAACTGTTCGGTAACCAAAGGCAACGCTGTTTACGACCCACTTCCCTCTGGAAGCAGCTGTGGTCAGGTGGAGGGGAGAAAGTCAAATAAAGAAGGAGGAGTGCAATCTTTTGGGAGAGCGTGCTGAGACACTGTAAGAGGTTACAGGTCGACGGCGACTCTCCTCAATATATTGAGTCTAGGGATGTCCCGATCCAGGTTTTTGCACTTCCGATCCGATACCGATATTGTTTTTGCATTTCCGATCCGATAGCGATACTGACCGATACCGATACTGACCGATACTGGCCTATCCGAGCATGTATAAAAGTTTAAAGTTATTTAGCCTACTTAGTTGTCAGAATCATGTTGAAAAGGGTTTTAGTACTCTTGATAACAACTAGCCAGCTGAATTAGGGGAGTTTGAATAATACACAATGGTTGGTAACAAGAAACTGACCTGTTTATTCAAGGATAAACACAAAATAGACAAAATTATACATGACAAACAGAAATGGCATCATTGAACTAGGGCTGGGTGATATGGCCTTTTTTTAATATTGCGATATTTTAAGGCCATATTGCGATAAACGATATATATCCCGATATTTTGCCTTAGCCTTGAATGAACACTTGATGCATATAATCACAGCAGTATGATGATTCTATGTGTTTTGATTGATTGATTGAGACTTTTATTAGTAGGTTGCACAGTGAAGTACATATTCCGTACAATTGACCACTAAATGGTAACACCCCAATAAGTTTATCAACTTGTTTAAGTCGGGGTCCACTTAAATTGATTCATGATACAGATATATACTATCAGATATATACTATCATCATAATACAGTCATCACACAAGATAATCACATTGAATTATTTACATTATTTATAATCCAGGGTGTGGAGGGGGGCGCCGGATGTAAGTGTGAAAAAGACAGCCAAAAGAGTTTGATATGAGAATAAATCTAAAGTTAAAATATAGGGTAGAAATGCACCCATTTGCAGGAAATGTAGTCTTGCTTTTCAAAATTTTCTTTCAAGGCTTGCATGTCTACATTAAAACATTCTTCTTCATACTGCATTAATATATGCTACTTTTAAACTTTCATGCAGAGATTTTTTTTAAATGTCTCAAAAAAAAATCAGTGTTGACAGCCAGATTTTTGTGGACACGTTCCATAAATATTGATGTTAAAGATTTATTTTTTTGTGAATAAATGTTTGGAATTAAGTTCATGAATCCAGATGGATCTCTATTACAATCCCCAAAGAGGGCACTTTAAGTTGATGATTACTTCTATGTGTAGAAATCTTTATTTATGATTGAATCACTTGTTTATTTTTCAACAAGTTTTTAGTTATTTTTATATCTTTTTTTCCAAATAGTTAAAGAAAGACCACAACATATGAGCAATATTTTACACTGTTATACACTTTAATAAATCAGAAACTGATGACATAGTGCTGTATTTTACTTCTTTATGTCTTTTTTTCAACCAAAAATGCTTTGTTCTGATTAGGGGGTACTTGAATTAAAAAAATATTCACAGGGGGTACATCACTAAAAAAAGGTTGAGAACCACTGCCTTAGAGGGAAGCGTTGCTCGCACGACTGCGCTAGCATCACAGCTAACGTTAGCCATGCTGCTACCTCTCTGCTGGGAGAGGACGTATACGTATGTGACGTATGACGTGACAGTATGTGACGTGTGTAAGAAGGTGCGCTTGCTGTCTGTGAGAAGGAGAGACAGGAAAGAGTGAGAAGAGCCTGTCGTGTAATGCCAGCAGCTAAAAGCAACTGCGTGAGAATTCACAGACGTAAGGATGTGTTGAAGGTGTGCTGGAAAATGCGGAACGGAAATTACGGAGCAGCAGAAAAGTGGAATGTATTATTTAAATCGGTGCGTTGGAAAACACGGACCGGAGTTTTTTTTTAAACTGGATCTGGATCGGCATTTTCCCATGCCTTGCCGATACGCATTTTTTGGCAAATATCGGCAGCCGATCCGATCCAAATATCGGATCGGATCGGCTGCCGATATTTGCCAAAAAATGCGTCCCTAATTGAGTCCAAAATTAATCCGTCTCTGTTTGATTCTTTGCCTCTTGTCTTGTTTAATAGATGTCATCAGTGTTTGAACCTGACAGATACTTTTGCTTTTATTAATTTTTGTCTTTCCTTTTGTTCGTATTGTATCTGTATGTCTTCTCATTTGCTTTGTAAATGTATATCCTAAGTATTGCAAAGCTGGGATTGGGTTGGAGTTGCTATATTTTTTTAAATCAGATTAACATTCTGTGATTTTTTGTAAATTCCACATTAAAAATACATCTTTAATAAGAATTTTTTTTTAGGCCAACACTGCACGTATAAGTCGTACATCAGCAGCCAAAAAGGGTTTTTGTAACCTGTAACCTTTTTCCGAAAAGGTCTTATTGTAACTTAGATACCAAATAAAATATTATCAGAATCGTGTTAAATCAAGAATTCTGAATCGAAGAATCTTAAACGATTTGCGAGATGACCAAAAATTCCAACCTCTACTAAATAACGTTAAAAAAAAGAGTCTATTTTTATTTTTTTCTGTGTTTTTTTTTTTTTACCTGGTCTCCTCACGCCGCCGCACTCGGACTCGTTGTCTGCAGCTCGCTCAGCGCTTCAAGCCGCGCCCGCTGTGTGGAAAGACAAAAAGACGGCAGTGAGGACAGGAAGAAGGACGACGATGTGATCGATGCTTTTTTTGAGCCGTCTGATCTAAACAACCTGCGTGCTTCAAGGAAAAACTAGACAATCTTGACACAATAAGTGTGTTTTACATTTAAGTGTGATAAAAATGGAAATGGAAGTCCTCAACCTGCATCACACTTCAACATTTCATGCATTTTAGCCTAATAATAATGGATATCACTATAATGTCACTCACTAGAAGTCTTTACTAAATTGTTTAGATGACAATTAAACTGATTGTCTTATTTGTGTTGTTTCTGTTTATTCCTTAGCATGTACTTCTTGGATGACAAACATTATGTCATATTTAACCTGATCCTCACTAAACTACCATTGCAACGTTTACTTTGGTGGAATCCTGCTAACATTGTGGACCACCACAAATACGTGCGGACTGACACGAATACATGTAGACCTCGGAAAATTCATGTGGACCGGCACAAATATGTGCGGGGCAGTGGAAAATACGTGTTGACCACCACAAACACATGTTGACCACCAAAAATACATGTGGATCGACACAAATACATGTTCACATCACAAATACATATAGACCACCACTAACACATGTTGACCACCACAAATACATGTGGATCGACACAAATACATGTGGATCAACACAAATACATGTTCACCATCACAAAAACATCCAGGCCACCACAAACACTTGTTGACCACCACAAATACATGTAGACCACCACAAACACATGTTGACCACCACAAATACATGTAGACCACCACAAACACATGTTGACCACCACAAATACATGTGGATCGACACAAATACTTGTTCACCATCACAAATACATCTAGGCCACCACAAACACATGTTGACCACCACAAATACATGTGGACCACCACAAATGGATGTGGATCGACACAAATATATGTGGACCACCACAAATGGATGTGGATCGACACAAATACATGTTCGCCATCACAAATACATGTAGACCACCACAAACACATGTTGACCACCACAAATACATGTAGACCACCACAAACACATGTTGACCACCACAAATACATGTAGACCACCACAAACACATGTTGACCACCACAAACACATGTGGATCGACACAAATACATGTTCACCGTCACAAATACATCTAGGCCACCACAAACACATGTTGACCACCACAAATACATGTGGACCACCACAAATGGATGTGGATCGACACAAATACATGTGGACCACCACAAATGGATGTGGATCGACACAAATACATGTTCGCCATCACAAATACATGTAGACCACCACAAACACATGTTGACCACCACAAATACATGTAGACCACCACAAACACATGTAGACCACCACAACACATGTAGACCACCACAAACACAAGTAGACCACCACAAACACATGCTGACGATCACAAATACAAGTAGACCACCCCAAACACATGTTGACCACCACAAACACATCTTGACCACCACAAACACATCTTGACCGCCACAAACACATCTTGACCACCACAAATACATGTTGATCATCACAAATACATGTAGACCACCACAACACATGTAGACCACCACAACACATGTAGACCACCACAAACACATGTAGACCACCACAAACACAAGTAGACCACCACAAACACATGTTGACCACCACAAACACATGTTGACCACCACCAACACATGTTGACCATCACAAACACATGTAGACCACCACAAACACAAGTAGACCACCACAAACACATGTTGACCACCACAAACACATGTTGACCACCACAAACACATGTTGACCACCACCAACACATGTTAACCACCACAAACACACGTTGACCACCACATATACATGCAGACCACCACAAACACATGTTGACCACCACATATACATGCAGACCACCACAAACACATGTTGACCACCACAAACACATGTTGACCACTACAAATACATGTGGACTACCACAAACACATGTTGACCACCACAAATACATGTGGACTACCACAAACACATGTTGACCACCACAAATACATGTGGACCACCACAAATACCTGTAGAGCACCACAAACACATCTTGATCACCACAAAACACATGTTCACCATCACAAACACATGTAGACCACGACAAATACAAGTCGACCACCACAAACACATGTTGACCACCACAAACACATGTTGACCCCCACAAACACACGTTGACCACCACATATACATGTAGACCACCACAAACACATGTTGACCACCACAAATACATGTAGACCGCCACAAACTCATGTTGACCACCACAAATACATGTGGACTACCACAAATACAATATTAATATAAATATGAAACATTAAATGCTTTGTTATTTCATGTGATTTTTTGTGTACTTGCCTCGATAGTTTTTTACATTGTTGAAATCCAATTTTTCTGAGCCCAAAAGGTGGGGTCAGGGGGTGTAGGTGGTCTAATTGTTCATATGTCTCTGATGGGAACATCCATCAGTCTGAGAAGTAAAAGTTGGCACTTAAACAAGCTGACGTGAGGCAGCGCACATTTTCGCGTCAACGTCAGTTTGGGTGAATCCCAACTTTGCGGTGAAAAAGGTTGTAAGGCAGGTTTGTGTGCGTACACAGGCTTGTTTCTGCTATGCCACAAATAGATGTGCGTCACCACAAATACATGTGGACTACCACAAATACTTGTGGTATGCCACAAGTGCATGTGAACTGCCATTTTGACCACAATAAATACCTGTAGAGTAGCATAAATACATGTGGTTTGCCACACGTGCATGTAGACTACCACAAATATATTTCGACCACTACAAACACATGCTGACCACCACAAACACATGTTGACCACCACAAACACATGTTGACCACCGCAAATACATGTAGACCACCACAAACACATGTTGACCACCGCAAATACATGTAGACCACCCCAAACACATGTTGACCACTGCAAATACGTGTAGACCACCGCAAACACATGTAGACCACCACACAAACATGTAGACAACCGCAAATACATGTAGACCACCACAAAAACATGTTGACCACCACAAATACATGTAGACTAACCACTAGGCCACTGAGTAGGTACCAGTTAGGTATAAAACCTAACTGGCTACAAAGTAAACAAAAACAGAATGCTGGACGACAGCAAAGACTTACTGTGGAGCAAAGACAATGTACATCCGAACATGACATGACAATCAACAATGTCTCCACAAAGAAGGATAAAAACAACTGAAATATTCTTGATTGCTAAAACAAAGTAGATGCGGGAAATATCGCTCAAAGGAAGACATGAAACTGCTACAGGAAAATACCAAAGAAAGAGAAAAAGCCACCAAAATAGGAGCGCAACACAAGAACTAAAACACTACACACAGGAAAACCGCAAAAAACTCCAAATAAGTCAGGGCGTGATGCGACAGGTAGTGACAGTACACCTACTTTGAGACAAGACCTATAGTGATGCATGCTTGGTTATGCTTTAAAGTCATATCCAACGACTTTTTACTGTCAAGTGAGTTTAGTTTTTTAATAATTTCTGCTGGTGTCGTGCCTCCGGATTTTTTCAACGCAAAAAATGTGCCTTGGCTCAAAAAAGGTTGGAAAACACTGGTATATGCTATATATAACGAGTATCCACGCTCCTCTAGATTGTCAATAAAGCAAATAGCAACACATCCAGGGACTTTTTCTGCTCTTATTGGAGACTTTTTCGAGAGTGTGACAAGAGAGCACTTATTGCTCTTCTCAACAAGAATGTATATATTATTCTCTGAGGGCAGCCATAACTGCCATGTGGCCCTCAATGAAAATGGCATTTGACACCCCTGTTCTGCAACATACGTCAGGTTCAAACACTGATGACATCTATTAAACAGACAAGAAGCAAGGAATTTAACAGAGACATAATTCAATTTAGATCATTGAGGAGAAACGTCTGGGCTATACTCTTTGCACAGTCTTCCACCACGCTCTGACGACAGGATTGCGCGCCGCCTCTTTTATTTGGACTTTCCCTGATTACATGGCAACAGCTGTTTTTAGGGGGAGAGGGGGTCGTAAACAGCCGTCGCCCTTGGTCACAAAACAGTTCAAAGAAAAGATGCCTGGAGCTTGCGTCAGGTCCTGCTTCCTCTCCGCTTTGTAGATCTCGGGTCAAGACCAGATCTTCTTGTGGATTGCAATAGATCAAAGAAACCGACACCTTCATGTCGCTTCCCATCCTACACAGTGGAGTTTTACAAGCCTTTTGCTTGGTAAGATCAAAGACAGCTTTTGACTGCTCGCCGGGAACTCATGGCCACACAAAGTTTTGTGATAACTTAGATATATATATATATATATATATATATATAACATATACGCTATAAAATACTGTACACGGCCTGTTTTTTTTCTCCCTTTTTGCTAATGGATGCTTTTGTGTAGCGCTGCTTCAGTGTTCAATGCGCCGCCAGGATTTACGAGGGCTGGAATTCCCTTCCTCTGCAGATCTGCTCATGCAGAGTAATCGGTCCATTTGGCAGAAGCGGCGGCGGCGGCGGACCAGCCGAGCTGCAGAGTCACAGACTTTATGAACAATGGCTCTGTTGAGGCAGAGGGAAGAGGAGGAAGAGGTGACTCGGTCAGCGCGAGCAGACGATCCACTTAAAGGAACAGTACGTGCGTCACGTGGCCCTCACGTGGACCAAAAGCAGAACCCAAAGTGAGCAGAAGCATGAAAAAGGCAGAGCAGATATGTTTAGAAATACAAACCCCGTTTCCATATGAGTTGGGAAATTGTGTTAGATGTAAATATAAACGGAATACAATGATTTGCAAATCATTTTCAACCCATATTCAGTTGAATATGCTACAAAGACAACATATTTGATGTTCAAACTGACAAAGATTTTTTTTTTTGCAAATAATCATTAACTTTAGAATTTGATGCCAGCAACACGTGACAAAGAAGTTGGGAAAGGTGGCAATAAATACTGATAAAGTTGAAGAATGCTCATCAAACACTTATTTGGAACATCCCACAGGTGAACAGGCAAATTGGGAACCATGATTGGGTATAAAAGTAGATTCCATGAAATGCTCAGTCATTCACAAACAAGGATGGGGCGAGGGTCACCACTTTGTCAACAAATGCGTGAGCAAATTGTTGAACAGTTTAAGAACAACCTTTCTCAACCAGCTATTGCAAGGAATTTAGGGATTTCGCCATCTACGCTCCGTAATATCATCAAAGGGTTCAGAGAATCTGGAGAAATCACTGCACGTACGCAGCTAAGCCCGTGACCTTCGATCCCTCAGGCTGTACTGCATCAACAAGCGACATCAGTGTGTAAAGGATATCACCACATGGGCTCAGGAACACTTCAGAAACCCACTGTCAGTAACTACAGTTGGTCGCTACATCTGTAAGTGCAAGTTAAAACTTTCCTACGCAAGGGGAAAACCGTTTATCAACAACACCCAGAAACGCCGTCGACTTCGCTGGGCCTGAGCTCATGTAAGATGGACTGATACAAAGTGGAAAAGTGTTCTGTGGTCTGACGAGTCCACATTTCAAATTGTTTTTGGAAACTGTGGACGTCGTGTCCTCCGGACCAAAGAGGAAAAGAACCATCCGGATTGTTCTCGGCGCAAAGTTGAAAAGCCAGCATCTGTGATGGTATGGGGGTGTATTAGTGCCCAAGACATGGGTAACTTACACATCTGTGAAGGCGCCATTAATGCTGAAAGGTACATACAGGTTTTGGAGCAACATATGTTGTCATCCAAGCAACGTTACCATGGACGCCCCTGCTTATTTCAGCAAGACAATGCCAAGCCACGTGTTACATCAACGTGGCTTCATAGTAAAAGAGTGCGGGTACTAGACTAGCCTGCCTGCAGTCCACACCTACATCTAACACAATTTCCCAACTCATATGGAAACGTGGTTTGTACATATGAAACTTTTTCTGCGGTTTCTTTTTGTTTTGAAGCCACCAGTTGGTGTACATGTTAGCATACATGTCGGCATACATGTTGCCGTATATGTTAGCGAATATGTTTGCGTAAATGTTGGCGTAAATGTTGCTGTACATTTTGGCATATATGTTGGCGTATATGTTGGCATACGTGTTAGCGTTTATGTTAGCGTACATGTTGGTGTAAATGTTAGCGTGTTGGCATAACAGTATGTTAGTGTCTATGTTTTCATAAATGTTGGTGTACATGT
Source organism: Nerophis lumbriciformis (assembly GCF_033978685.3). Lineage (NCBI taxonomy): Eukaryota > Metazoa > Chordata > Actinopteri > Syngnathiformes > Syngnathidae > Nerophis > Nerophis lumbriciformis. The sequence goes on along the minus strand of NC_084555.2, from coordinate 47,104,290 downwards.
TAGCGTACATGTCGACGAATTGTTGGCGTATATGTTAGCGTACATGTTGCCGTATATGTTTGCGTACATTTTGGTATATATGTTGGTGTATATGTTGGCATACATATTAACTTACATGTTAGCGTGTCGGCGTATATGTTAGGGCAGTGGTCCCCAACCACCGGGCCGCGGCCCGGTAAGGGTCCGTGGACCGATTGGTACCGGGCCGCAAAAGAAAAAAAAGAAAAAATTAAATAAAAAAGTTTATTTATTTATTTTTAAAAATAATTAAATCAACATAAAAACACAATATATACATCATATATCAATATAGATCAATACAGTCTGTAGAGATACACTCCGTAAGCACACATGATTGTATTTCTTTATGACAAAAAAACAAAAAAACAAAAAAAACAAAAAAAAACCTTACACCCTAAGGTTTTTTGTTTTTGTTTTTGTTTTTTTGTTTTTTGTAGTAAATTTTCAAGCGTTGACCGGTCCGCAGTTACAAAAAGGTTGGGGACCACTGTGTTAGGGGACATGTTGGCAAATATATCGCCGTATATTTTGGCCTATATTATGTTGGTGTACATGTTAGTGTGTTGGCGTATATGTTGGCGTATATGTTGGTGTATATGTTGGTGTATATGTTAGCGTATATGTTGGCGTATATGTTGGCGTATATGTTGGTGTATATGTTGGTGTATATTTTAGCGTATATGTTGGTGTATATGTTGGCGTATATGTTGGCGTATATGTTGGCGTATATGTTGGCGTACATGTTGGCGTACATGTTAGTGTATATGTTGGTGTATATTTTAGCATATATGTTGGTGTAAATTTTAGCATATATGTTAGCGTATATGTTAGCGTATATGTTAGCGTATATGTTAGTGTATATATTGGCGTATATGTTAGCGTATATGTTGGTGTATATGTTCGCGTATATGTTGGTGTATATGTTAGCGTATATGTTAGCATGTATGTTGGCGTATATGTTAGCGTACATGTTGGCGTATATGTTAGCATATATGTTAGCGTATATGTTAGCGTATGTGTTAGTGTATATGTTAGCGTATATGTTAGTGTATATTTTAGCGTATATTTTTAGCATATATCTTGGGTGTATATGTTAGCGTATATGTTGGTGTATATGTTAGCATATATGTTAGCGTATATGTTAGCGTATATTTTAGCATATATCTTGGGTGTATATGTTAGCGTATATGTTGGTGTATATGTTAGCGTATATGTTGGTGTATATGTTGGCGTACATGTTGGCGTACATGTTGGCGTGTATGTTGGCGTGTATGTTGGCGTGTATGTTGGCGTGTATGTTAGCGTGTATGTTAGCGTGTATGTTAGCGTATACGTTAGCGTATACGTTAGCGTATACGTTAGCGTATACGTTAGCGTATACGTTAGCGTATACGTTAGCGTATATCTTGGGTGTATATGTTAGCGTATATGTTGGTGTATATGTTAGCATATATGTTAGCGTATATGTTAGCGTATTTCTTGGGTGTATATGTTAGCGTATATGTTGGTGTATATGTTGGTGTATATGTTGGTGTATATGTTGGCGTATATGTTGGCGTATATGTTGGGTGTATATGTTAGCGTATATGTTGGTGTATATGTTAGCATATATGTTAGCGTATATGTTAGCGTATTTCTTGGGTGTATATGTTAGCGTATATGTTGGTGTATATGTTGGTGTATATGTTGGTGTATATGTTGGCGTATATGTTGGCGTATATGTTGGCGTATATGTTGGCGTATATGTTGGCGTACATGTTGGCGTACATGTTGGTGTACATGTTGGTGTACATGTTGGTGTATATGTTAGCATATATGTTCGCATATATGTTAGCGTGTATGTTAGCGTGTATGTTGGCGTACATGTTAGCATATATGTTAGCGTACATGTTAGTGTATATGTTGGCGTATATGTTAGCGTACATGTTGGCGTACATGTTGGCGTTTATGTTGGCGTGTATGTTGGCGTATATGTTGGCGTATATGTTGGCGTATATGTTAGCGTACATGTTGGCGTACATGTTGGCGTTTATGTTGGCGTGTATGTTGGCGTATATGCTGGCGTATATGTTGGCGTATATGTTAGCGTATATGTTGGCGTATGCGTCTGAACTGCTGTAGCAAGCACGCATGCATCAGACTGACTTCTTCAGCTTTAAATGTGACAGAACACGACAGTTGAGTCCCAGAGTGCACGGATGATTCTGATGTGCATATTCCTTATTCCTTGGGCGATTACAGCGCAAACATGAATTATGGTCGCCAACACTGGAGACAAACGCTGGAGGTCACATGAGCGCCAACTTGTGAGTGTTTGTGCTCACAGGCATCCGGCTCCCATCGCATATTCATGTTCTCACAAGGGAGTGGCCCTGGAAAATATGCTGATGCAACACAATAGACATACATACAAGATATCAATACAAAGATGAATACATGATTATGTATCTGAATATGTGTATGAATATATTTCTACATCAAATTAAATGTAATTATTTTCGAAATTATTTATTTACGGATATTTTATTTTACATATCTTTACTACTATTTAGATAATTATCTATTGTTTCCACATTAAATGTAAATACTGTATAGCATGTTGTCAATTAATTTAAAAGATTTATGATGTTATTCTGGCAAATTAATCTTTGTGTGTATTTTATCTAAATTTTTTGTTTTCATATGAATTCCTCTTTTGTTTAAATATTGTTTGTATTTCTTTTACTGTTATATTATACTGGTCACTGTTTTTAATTAACTGTATTTATTATTTTAAAAATTGCATGTATTTTTCATGAATTGTATCTATTTTTTTAAATGTATTTATCTTTAAACATTTTTTCATTCATTCAAATTATTGTATTTATTTTTCAAATGAACTGCATTTATTTTAAAATGAACTGTATCTGTTTTTCAAATAAACTGTATTTATTCATCCAAATTAAATATATTTTTAAATAAATTTTAATTAAAAAAAATAATTAAAATGATTCTTTTTTCTAATATGTTATACGTTGAATTGTATTCATATCTTTTAATAAATTCTATATCCATCCATCCATCCATCTTCTTCCGCTTATCCGAGGTTGGGTCGCGGGGGCAGCAGCCTAAGCAGGGAAGCCCAGACTTCCCTCTCCCCAGCCACTTCGTCCAGCTCCTCCCGGGGGATCCCGAGGCGTTCCCAGGCCAGCCGGGAGACATAGTCTTCCCAACGTGTCCTGGGTCTTCCTCGTGGCCTCCTACCGGTCGGACATGCCCTAAACACCTCCTTAGGGAGGCGCTCGGGTGGCATCCTGACCAGATGCCCGAACCACCTCATCTGGCTCCTCTCGATGCGGAGGAGCAGCGGCTTTACTTTGAGCTCCCCCCGGATGACAGAGCTTCTCACCCTATCTCTAAGGGAGAGCCCCGCCACCCGGCGGAGGAAACTCATTTCGGCCGCTTGTACCCGTGATCTTGTCCTTTCGGTCATAACCCAAAGCTCATGACCATAGGTGAGGATGGGAACGTAGATCGACCGGTAAATTGAGAGCTTTGCCTTCCGGCTCAGCTCCTTCTTCACCACAACGGATCGATACAGCGTCCGCATTACTGAAGACGCCGCACCGATCCGCCTGTCGATCTCACGATCCACTCTTCCCTCACTCGTGAACAAGACTCCGAGGTACTTGAACTCCTCCACTTGGGGCAAGATCTCCTCCCCAACCCGGAGATGGCACTCCACCCTTTTCCGGGCGAGAACCATGGACTCGGACTTGGAGGTGCTGATTCTCATCCCAGTCGCTTCACACTCAGCTGCGAACCGATCCAGTGAGAGCTGAAGATCCTGGCCAGATGAAGCCATCAGGACCAAATCATCTGCAAAAAGCAGAGACCTAATCCTGCAGCCACCAAACCGGATCCCCTCAACGCCTTGACTGCGCCTAGAAATTCTGTCCATAAAAGTTATGAACAGAATCGGTGACAAAGGGCAGCCTTGGCGGAGTCCAACCCTCACCGGAAACGTGTCCGACTTACTGCCGGCAATGCGAACCAAGCTCTGACACTGATCATACAGGGAGCGGACCGCCACAATCAGACAGTCCGAAACCCCATACTCTCTGAGCACTCCCCACAGGACTTCCCGAGGGACACGGTCGAATGCCTTCTCCAAGTCCACAAAGCACATGTAGACTGGTTGGGCAAACTCCCATGCACCCTCAAGGACCCTGCCGAGAGTATAGAGCTGGTCCACAGTTCCACGACCAGGACGAAAACCACACTGTTCCTCCTGAATCCGAGGTTCAACTATCCGGCGTAGCCTCCTCTCCAGTACACCTGAATAGACCTTACCGGGAAGGCTGAGGAGTGTGATCCCATGATAGTTAGAACACACCCTCCGGTTCCCCTTTTTAAAGAGAGGAACCACCACCCCGGTCTGCCAATCCAGAGGTACTGCCCCCGATGTCCACGCGATGCTGCAGAGTCTTGTCAACCAAGACAGCCCTACAGCATCCAGAGCCTTAAGGAACTCCGGGCGGATCTCATCCACCCCCGGGGCCTTGCCACCGAGGAGCTTTTTAACTACCTCAGCAACCTCAGCCCCAGAAATAGGAGAGCCCACCACAGATTCCTCAGGCACTGCTTCCTCATAGGAAGACGTGTTGGTGGGATTGAGGAGGTCTTCGAAGTATTCCCTCCACCGATCCACAACTTCCGCAGTCGAGGTCAGCAGAACACCATCCGCACCATACACGGTGTTGGTAGTGCACTGCTTCCCCTTCCTGAGGCGGTGGATGGTGGTCCAGAATCGCTTCGAAGCCGTCCGGAAGTCGTTTTCCATGGCTTCCCCGAACTCCTCCCATGTCCGAGTTTTTGCCTCCGCGACCGCTGAAGCCGCACACCGCTTGGCCTGTCGGTACCTGTCCGCTGCCTCAGGAGTCCCATGAGCCAAAAGAACCCGATAGGACTCCTTCTTCAGCTTGACGGCATCCCTCACCGCCGGCGTCCACCAACGGGTTCTAGGATTACCGCCACGACAGGCACCAACTACCTTGCGGCCACAGCTCCAATCAGCCGCCTCGACAATAGAGGTGCGGAACATGGTCCACTCGGACTCAATGTCCAGCACCTCCCTCGTGACATGTTCAAAGTTCTTCCGGAGGTGGGAATTGAAACTCTCTCTGACAGGAGACTCTGCCAGACGTTCCCAGCAAACCCTCACAATGCGTTTGGGCCTGCCAGGTCTGTCCGGCATCCTCCCCCACCATCGCAGCCAACTCACCACCAGGTGGTGATCGGTAGAAAGCTCCGCCCCTCTCTTCACCCGAGTGTCCAAAACATGAGAAAACAAATCCGATGACACAACTACAAAGTCGATCATAGAACTGCGGCCTAGGGTGTCCTGGTGCCAAGTGCACATATGGACACCCTTATGCTTGAACATGGTGTTCGTTATGGACAATCCGTGACGGGCACAAAAGTCCAATAACAAAACACCACTTGGGTTCAGATCCGGGCGGCCATTCTTCCCAATCACGCCTCTCCAGGTTTCACTGTCGTTGCCAATATGAGCGTTGAAGTCCCCCAGTAGAACGAGGGAATCACCCGGGGGAGCACTCTCAAGTACTCCCTCGAGTGAATCCAAAAAGGGTGGGTACTCTGAGCTGCTGTTTGGCGCGTAAGCGCAAACAACAGTCAGGACCCGTCCCCCCACCCGAAGGCGGAGGGAAGCTACCCTCTCGTCCACCGGGTTGAACTCCAACATGCAGGCTCTGAGCCGGGGGGCAACAAGAATTGCCACCCCAGCCCGTCGCCTCTCACTGCTGGCAACGCCAGAGTGGAAGAGAGTCCAGCCCCTCTCGAGAGAACTGGTTCCAGAGCCCTTGCTGTGCGTCGAGGTGAGTCCGACTATATCCAACCGGAACTTCTCTACCTCGCGCACTAGCTCAGGCTCCTTCCCCCCCAGCGAGGTGACGTTCCACGTCCCAAGAGCTAGCTTCTGTAGCCGAGGATCGGACCGCCAAGTGCCCTGCCTTCGGCTACCGCCCAGCTCACATTGCACCCGACCTCTATGGCCCCTGCTATGGGTGGTGAGCCCATTGGAGGGGGGACCCACGTTGCCTCTTCGGGCTGTGCCCGGCCGGGCCCCATGGGGACAGGCCCGGCCACCAGGCGCTCGCCATCGTGCCCCAACTCCGGGCCTGGCTCCGGAGGGGGGCCCCGGTGACCCGCGTCCGGGCGAGGGAAATCTGAGTCTCGGTTCTTGCATTTCCATAGAAGTCTTCGAGCTGCTCTTTGTCTGATCCCTCACCTAGGACCTGTTTGTCTTGGGAGACCCTACCAGGGGGCATGGAAGCCCCCGGACAACATAGCTCCTAGGATCATTGGGACACGCAAACTCCTCTACCACGTTAAGGTGGCAGCTCAGCTCTTAATATATTTATTCTATATATTAATTTTAAATAACGGTATTTATTCTTTCAACTACTTAAATATTGTTTTAAATTCATTATATTTCTAAAAATTCAAATAGTTGTATTTATTTTTTTTTTTAAATTCAAATTATTTTCTTTTTTCTTTAAAATTTTTTTTATTTATTCATCAAAGTGAACTGTATAAAATTTTTCAAATGGATTGTATTTATCTATTCAAATTAATTGAATTTATATATTTAAATTAAGTTAATTTATTTTCCAGACTGAATTATATGTTTCTAATATTTATTTTTTAACTGTATTTATTTTTTCTAATTAATTGTTTTCTTTTTTCTAATAAGTTGAAAGTTGAATTGTATTCATAAATTTTAATACATTCTATTTATATTTTTGTAAAAATCAATACAAAAATTTAAAAATCAATACAAAAATTAAAAAAAAAATTCTCAAATTAATTAAATCTATTTTTAATAAATTAATAACTGTATTTATTTAAAACAAATTGTATGAATGTAGTAAAATATTCATATTTCTTTTTCAAATACAATTCATTATTCATTGAAATTAATTGTATTTATTTTTCAAATTAATGGTATTTATCTATTCAAATGAATTGTATTTTATTTAATTGCATTTTCTTTGTTTTTTTTTCTAATAAGTTGTTAGTTGAATGGTATTCATATATTTGAATACATTCTATTTATTTTTTTCAAATAACTATTTTTTAATTAATTAAATCTATTTTTAATAAATTTATTATTTTTTTACATTAATTGTATGTATTTAAAAGAATATGTATGAATGTATTTAAGTAATAATATTTATTGTTTCAAATACAATTTCTTATTCATCGAAATCAGTTGTGTTTATCTATTCAAATGAATTGCTTTTATTTATTTAAATTAACTTAATGTATTTTTCCAAATGAATTATATTTTTTTTAAATCAATTGCATTTACTTTTTAATGTATTGTATTCACTTCTCAAATTAAATTGTATTTATTTTTCTAATAAGTCGTATTTATTTTTCCAATTAATTGTATTAATTTTTTTAATCTATCCATCCATCCATTTTCTACCGCTTGTCCCTCTGAGGGTCAATTTTATTTATTTTTAATGTAATGTATTTATTTTTTCAAAGTAATTGTGTTTAAATATTTAAATAAATGTTATTTGTTAATTTAATAAATTGTATTTATTTTTCAAATTAATTGTATGTATGTATTTATTTATTAGTTGAATGATATTCATATATTTTAATACATTCTATTTATTTTTTTCAAATAACTTATTTTTTTTATTAATTAAATCTATTTTTAATAAATTAATTTATTTTTTACATTAATTGTATGTATTTCCCAAAAATTGTATGAATGTATTAAAATAATAGTATTTATTTTCTCAAATACAGTTTCTTATTAATCCAAATGATTTGTATTTTTTTTTTCAAATGTATTGTATTTATATATTCAAATTAATTGAATGTATTCATTTAAATTAATTGAATTTTTTCAAATGATTTGGGGTTTTTCTTTCTAATAAGTTGTGAGTTGAATTGTATTCATATATTTTAATACATTCTATTTACTTTTTTCAAATTAATAAAACATTTTTTAATTAATTATTTTTTTACATTAACTGTATGTATTTTTAAAAAATGTATAAATGTATTAAAATAATAGTATTTATTGTTTCAAATACAATTTCTTATTTATCGAAATGAATTGTATTTATTTTTCAAATGAATTGTATTTATTTATTAAACATAATTTAATTTATTTTTTCCAAATGAATTGTGTTTTTTAAAATCAATTGCATTTACTTTTGCATGTATTGTATTCACTTGTCAAATTAATTGTATTTATTTTTCCAATTAATTGTATTAATCTTATTTAATCCATCCATCCATCAATTTTCTACCGCTTGTCCCTCTCGAGGTCATTTGTATTTATTTTTAATCTAATGTATTTATTTTTTCAAATGAAGTGTTCATACATTTAAATAAATGTTATTTGTGCATTTAATAAATTGTATTTATTTTTCAAATTAATTGTATTCAATTGTATTTATTTTTCAATGTATTGTATTTATTTATTTTTTTTAAACTTTTTTTTTAGTTGAATGGTATTCATATATTTTAATACATAATATATATTTTTTCAAATACGTTTTTTTAATTAATTAAATCTATTTTTAATTTATTTATTTTTTACATTAATTGCATTCATTTTCCAAAAATTGTATGAATCTATTAAAATATAAGCATTTATTTTTTCAAATACAATTTCGTATTCACTGAAATAATTGTATTTATTTTTCAAATAAATTGTATTTATTTATTTATTTAAATTAATTTATTTTTTCCAAATGAATTGTATTTTTTTAAATAAATTGCATTTACTTGTTCATGCATTGTATTTACTTGTCAAATTAATTGTATTTATTTTTCCAATTAATTGTATTAATTTTTTAAATCCATCCATCCATCCATTCATCCATTTTTTACCACTTGTCCCTCTCGGGGTCAATTGTATTTATTTTTAATGTATTGTATTCATTTTTCAAATGAATTATTTGTCAATGTATTGTATTTATTTTTCACAATATTTGTATTAACTTTTTTTTTAATGAATTTTTATGAACTTAATTAAATTAATTGTATTATATATGCAGGTGTATTGCTGGTGTAAAAATGCAAACATAAGCAGCATGAAACATGTTTACAGAATATCATTATGGGATGTGACTGGTGTGGTAATGGAGTGGCGCTGGCTGCAGCCCCTCCCACTGGGAAGGAACAAAAAGGTGAGCAGCAGGCGGTCCAATGAACACCTCCTGCATGTTTTGAGGTCAGCAATTATGCATCAGCGAGGTTAAAGCGCCAATGAACGCCGCGGGAGACTTCCTGTCGAGCAAAACCCGATTGCGAGACTTGAAGACAATCTATGATACACACCAGCACACCCCCCGCTTTTACGCTGCGTCCTCCTTTCCGTCCGTGCAAACCTAATTACTCTGTCAATTTGTGTGTGTCATGCACAGACAAATGAAGCGGACCAGGCGGGGAGTGTTTCTTGTCCTCCGCCATGCCCAGGGTGTCACATCACAGCCTGCTAATTAAAACTGCGTCTCTGTGATGAAACTGCAGGCTTGCACAGGACAGAAAATACCCCGCACCTTTATCCAGATCCTCACCAAATTGTAAAAAGCTGCCTCCTCAACTTTTGTCAACATCACATTTGTATTTTTGTGTAACCATGCTACCTGTATGCAGTTCTGTATGCGACTGTTACTCACCGAGTATGATTGCTAAAATGTAATGTTAGCATGTAAGTCACATAGCTATGCTAGTGTTCAAACCTAGCATGATGCTAAAATATTTTGTTAGCATGTAGCATGTTGCTAACCTAGTATGATGTTAAAATGCAATGTTAGCATGCAGTTCACATAGCTATGCTAGTGTCCAAACCTAGCATGATGCTAAAATGTTTTGTTAGCATGTAGCAAACCTAGCATGATGTTAAAATGTAATGTTAGCATGTAAGTCACATAGCTATGCTAGTGTACTAACCTAGCATGGTGCTAAAATGTAATGTTAGCATGTAGTATGTTGCTAGCCTAGCATGATGTTAAAATGCAATGTTAGCATGTAGCATGTTGCTAACCTAGCATGATGCTAAAATGTAATGTTAGCATGTAGCATGTTGATAACCTAGCATGATGTTAAAATGCAATGTTAGCATGTAGCATGTTGCTAACCTAGCATGATGCTAAAATGTAATGTTAGCATGTAGCATGTTGCTAACCTAGCATGATGCTAAAATGTAATGATAGCATGTAGCATGTTGCTATCCTAACATGATGCTAAAATGTAATGTTAGCATTCAGCTCACATAGCTATTCTATACGATGCTAAAATGTAATGTTAGCATGTGGATAACATAGCTATTCCATATGATGTTAAAATGTAATGTTAGCATGTGGATAACATAGCTATGCTAGTGTACTAACCTAACATGATGCTAAAATGTAATGTTAGCATGCAGCTCACATAGCTATTCTATATGATGTTAAAATGTAATGTTAGCATGTGGATAATATAGCTATTCTATATGTTGTTAAAATTTAATGTTAGCGTGCAGCTCACATAGCTATTCTATATGATGCTAAAATGTAATGTTAGCATGTGGATAACATAGCTATGCTAGTGTACTAACCTAACATGATGCTAAAATGTAATTTTAGCATGAAGCTCACATAGCTATTCTATATGATGTTAAAATGTAATGTTAGCATGTGGATAACAGCTATTTTGTATGATGCTAAAATGTAATGTTAGCATGTGAATAACATAGCTATTCTATATGATGCTAAAATGTAATGTTAGCATGTGGATAACATAGCTATGCCAGTGTTGTAACCTAGCATGACGTTAAAATATAACATTAGCATGTAGCGTGTTACTGACCTAGCATGATGTTAAATTATAACATTAGCATGTAGCGTGTTACTAACCTAGTATGATGTTAAAATGCAATGTTAGCATGTAAGTCACATAGCTATGCTAGTGTCCAAATCCAGCATGATGCTAAAATGTAATGTTAGCATGCATTTCACATAGCTATTCTAGTGTTGCTAACCTAGTATAATGGTCAAATGTAATGTTAGCATGTAAATAACATAGCTATGCTAGTGTTGCTAACCTAGTATGATTTTAAAATGTAATGTTAACATGTAATGTACTAACCTAGCATCATGCTAAAATGTTAAGTTTACATGCAGTTCACATAGCTATGCTAGTGCTGCTAACCAATATGATGTTAAAATGTAATGTTAGCATGCAGCTCACATAGCTATTTTATATGATGTTAAAATGTAATGTTAGCATGTGGATAACATAGTCATTCTAGTGTTGTAACCTAGCATGATGTTAAAATGTAACATTAGCATGTAGCGTGTGACTAACCTAGCATGATGTTAAAATATAACGTTAGCATGTAGCTCACATAGCTATTCTACATGATGTTAAAATGTAATGTTAGCATGTGGATAACATAGCCATGCTAGTGTTGTAACCTAGCATGATGTTAAAAGGTAACATCAGCATGTAGCGTGTAGCTAACCTAGCATGATGTTAAAACATAACGTTAGCGTGTAGCTCACATAGCTATGCTAATGCTGGTAACCGAGCATGACGTACGTAGCTCAAATATCTATGCTAGTGTTGCTAACCTAGCATGATGCGGAAAATATAACATTAGCATGTGGCTCACATAGCTATGCTAATGTAGCTAACCGAGTATAGCTATGTATTTAAAGTTCTGGGCATTACACGTGGCCCCAAATTGATCCAGTTTTTATTCGTTACACTCAATAAACGATTAATCGAAGTGTGGTCTAGTGGTTAGAGTGTCCGCCCTGAGATCGGTAGGTTGTGAGTTCAAACCCCAGCCGAGTCATACCAAAGACTATAAAAATGGGAGCCATTACCTCGCTGCTTGGCACTCAGCATCAAGAGCTGGAATAATAATAATAATAATAATAATAATAATAATAAAAATAGATTTTATTTGTAAAAAGCACTTTATATTGAGTAAACGATCTCAAAGTGCTACAGTGTATTAAAAAAATAAATAAATAAAAAGATAATGAATAAATAAATAAATAAAAATGAAAACTAGAACAGCCAAATAGCTATAACTAGTATGTATATATCTAAAAAAAAAAGGCTTTTTTAAAAAGAAGGAATTTTAAGCCTTTTTTAAAAGCATCCACAGTCTGTGGTGCCCTAAGGTGGTCAGGGAGAGCGTTCCACAGACTGGGAGCGGCGGAGCAGAAAGCCCGGTCTCCCATTATTCGTAGCTTTGTACTCGGAGGTTGGAATTGGGGGTTAAATAACCAAAAATGATTCCCGGGCGCGGCCACCGCTGCTGCTCACTGCTCCCCTCACCTCCCAGGGGGTGATCAAGGGTGATGGGTCAAATGCAGAGAATAATTTCGACACACCTAGTGTGTGGGTGTGACTATCATTGGTACTTTAAATTTGAACAAATGAAGCTAAAAGTAGCCACGGTCATCTGTCATGAAACTACAAAATAAGACCAGGTTTTATGCTTACGTTCCAATGGCCGCCTCACAGTCGAACCACCACCACCACCCGTGATCTTTCCATTAGCCCGGACATCTGTGACACCCCCAGCAGTCCCTGCCCTCTCCGACACCGGAGCTTCTATTTGTGTGTCGGAGGTTGGGGAGGGGAGAGAAGGGAGGAGGCGTCTCCTGGGAGTCAAGGAGGCATCAGAGAGGAGGCATATTCCTCCGGGGAGCACAAATATGCTCTCTTACACGGCTGAGATAGGCTCCGGCGCAACCCCGAAAAGGGACAAGCGGTAGGAAAATGGATGGATGGATGGTTTATTAGATCAAAACCATCAGTGTCTTCTCTTTGCTGAGGTTTGTCAAAGAGACAAACGATCCTCAGACTCCTAAGAGTTAAAACCTTGAAACGATCCTAAGACTCCTAAAAGTTAAAACCTAGAAACAATCCTCAGACTCCTAAGAGTTAAAACCTTGAAACGATCCTAAGACTCCTAAGAGTTAAAACCTTGAAATGATCCTAAGACTCCTAAGAGTTAAATTCTTGAAACGATCCTCAGACTCCTAAGAGTTAAAACCTTGACACGGTCCTCAGATTCTTAAGAGTTAAAACCTTGAAACGGTCCTCAGACTCCTAAGAGTTATAACCTTGAAACAGTCTTTAGACTCCTAAGAGTTAAAACCTTGAAACGATCCTAAGACTCCTAAGAGTTAAAACCTTGAAACGATCCTAAGACTCCTAAGAGTTAAAACCTTGAAACGATCCTAAGACTCCTAAGAGTTAAAACCTTGAAACGATCCTAAGACTCCTAAGAGTTAAAACCTTGAAACGGTCCTAAGACACCAAAGAGTTAAAACCTTGAAACGATCCTAAGACTCCTAAGAGTTAAAACCTGGAAACGATCCTAAGACTCCTAAGAGTTAAAACCTTGAAACGATCCTAAGACTCCAAAGAGTTAAAACCTTGAAACGATCCTATGACTCCTAAGAGTTAAAACCTTGAAACGATCCTAAGACTCCTAAGAGTTAAAACCTTGAAACGATCCTAAGACTGCTAAGAGTTAAAACCTTGAAACGATCCTAAGACTCCTAAGAGTTAAAACCTTGAAACGATCCTAAGACTGCTAAGAGTTAAAACCTTGAAACGATCCTAAGACTCCTAAGAGTTAAAACCTTGAAACGATCCTAAGACTCCTAAAAGTTAAAACCTTGAAACGATCCTAAGACTCCCAAGAGTTAAAACCTTGAAACGATCTTAAGACTCCTAAGAGTTAAAACCTTGAAACGGTCCTCAGACTCCTAAGAGTTAAAACCTTGAAACGATCCTAAGACTCCTAAGAGTTAAAACCTTGAAACAATCCTAAGACTCCTAAGAGTTAAAACCTTGAAACGATCCTAAGACTCCTAAGAGTTAAAACCTTGAAAGGATCCTAAGACTCCTAAGAGTTAAAACCTTGAAACGATCCGAAGACTCCTAAGAGTTAAAACCTTGAAACGATCCTAAGACTGCTAAGACTTAAAACCTTGAAACAATCCTAAGACTCCTAAGAGTTAAAACCTTGAAACGATCCTAAGACTCCTAAAAGTTAAAACCTAGAAACAATCCTCAGACTCCTAAGAGTTAAAACCTTGAAACGATCCTAAGACTCCTAAGAGTTAAAACCTTGAAATGATCCTAAGACTCCTAAGAGTTAAATTCTTGAAACGATCCTCAGACTCCTAAGAGTTAAAACCTTGACACGGTCCTCAGATTCTTAAGAGTTAAAACCTTGAAACGGTCCTCAGACTCCTAAGAGTTATAACCTTGAAACAGTCTTTAGACTCCTAAGAGTTAAAACCTTGAAACGATCCTAAGACTCCTAAGAGTTAAAACCTTGAAACGATCCTAAGACTCCTAAGAGTTAAAACCTTGAAACGATCCTAAGACTCCTAAGAGTTAAAACCTTGAAACGATCCTAAGACTCCTAAGAGTTAAAACCTTGAAACGGTCCTAAGACACCAAAGAGTTAAAACCTTGAAACGATCCTAAGACTCCTAAGAGTTAAAACCTGGAAACGATCCTAAGACTCCTAAGAGTTAAAACCTTGAAACGATCCTAAGACTCCAAAGAGTTAAAACCTTGAAACGATCCTATGACTCCTAAGAGTTAAAACCTTGAAACGATCCTAAGACTCCTAAGAGTTAAAACCTTGAAACGATCCTAAGACTGCTAAGAGTTAAAACCTTGAAACGATCCTAAGACTCCTAAGAGTTAAAACCTTGAAACGATCCTAAGACTGCTAAGAGTTAAAACCTTGAAACGATCCTAAGACTCCTAAGAGTTAAAACCTTGAAACGATCCTAAGACTCCTAAAAGTTAAAACCTTGAAACGATCCTAAGACTCCCAAGAGTTAAAACCTTGAAACGATCTTAAGACTCCTAAGAGTTAAAACCTTGAAACGGTCCTCAGACTCCTAAGAGTTAAAACCTTGAAACGATCCTAAGACTCCTAAGAGTTAAAACCTTGAAACAATCCTAAGACTCCTAAGAGTTAAAACCTTGAAACGATCCTAAGACTCCTAAGAGTTAAAACCTTGAAAGGATCCTAAGACTCCTAAGAGTTAAAACCTTGAAACGATCCGAAGACTCCTAAGAGTTAAAACCTTGAAACGATCCTAAGACTGCTAAGACTTAAAACCTTGAAACAATCCTAAGACTCCTAAGAGTTAAAACCTTGAAACGATCCTAAGACTGCTAAGACTTAAAACCTTGAAACGGTCCTAAGACTCCTAAGAGTTAAAACCTTGAAACAATCCTAAAACTGCTAAGAGTTAAAACCTTGAAACGATCCTAAAACTGCTAAGATTTAAAACCTTGAAGCGGTCCTAAGACTCCTAAGAGTTAAAACCTTGAAACGATCCTAAGACTCCTAAGAGTTAAAACCTTGATACGGTCCTCAGACTCCTAAGAGTTAAAACCTTGTAACGGTCCTAAAACTCCAAAGAGTTAAAACCTTGAAATGGTCCTCAGACTCCTAAGAGTTAAAACCTTGAAACGATCCTAAGACTCCTAAGAGTTAAAACCTTGAAACGATTCTAAGACTCCTAAGAGTTAAAACCTTGAAACGATCCTAAGACTGCTAAGAGTTAAAACCTTGAAACGATCCTAAGACTCCTAAGAGTTAAAACCTTGAAACGATTCTAAGACTCCTAAGAGTTAAAACCTTGAAACGATCCTAAGACTGCTAAGAGTTAAAACCTTGAAACGATCCTAAGACTCCTAAGAGTTAAAACCTTGAAACGGTCCTAAGACACCAAAGAGTTAAAACCTTGAAACGATCCTAAGACTCCTAAGAGTTAAAACCTGGAAACGATCCTAAGACTCCTAAGAGTTAAAACCTTGAAACGATCCTAAGACTCCTAAGAGTTAAAACCTTGAAACGATCCTAAGACTCCTAAGAGTTAAAACCTTGAAACGATCCTAAGACACCAAAGAGTTAAAACCTTGAAACGATCCTAAGACTCCTAAGAGTTAAAACCTTGAAACGATCCTAAGACTCCTAAAAGTTAAAACCTAGAAACAATCCTCAGACTCCTAAGAGTTAAAACCTTGAAACGATCCTAAGACTCCTAAGAGTTAAAACCTTGAAATGATCCTAAGACTCCTAAGAGTTAAATTCTTGAAACGATCCTCAGACTCCTAAGAGTTAAAACCTTGACACGGTCCTCAGATTCTTAAGAGTTAAAACCTTGAAACGGTCCTCAGACTCCTAAGAGTTATAACCTTGAAACAGTCTTTAGACTCCTAAGAGTTAAAACCTTGAAACGATCCTAAGACACCAAAGAGTTAAAACCTTGAAACGATCCTAAGACTCCTAAGAGTTAAAACCTTGAAACGATCCTAAGACTCCTAAGAGTTAAAACCTTGAAACGATCCTAAGACTCCTAAGAGTTAAAACCTTGAAACGGTCCTAAGACACCAAAGAGTTAAAACCTTGAAACGATCCTAAGACTCCTAAGAGTTAAAACCTGGAAACGATCCTAAGACTCCTAAGAGTTAAAACCTTGAAACGATCCTAAGACTCCAAAGAGTTAAAACCTTGAAACGATCCTATGACTCCTAAGAGTTAAAACCTTGAAACGATCCTAAGACTCCTAAGAGTTAAAACCTTGAAACGATCCTAAGACTGCTAAGAGTTAAAACCTTGAAACGATCCTAAGACTCCTAAGAGTTAAAACCTTGAAACGATCCTAAGACTGCTAAGAGTTAAAACCTTGAAACGATCCTAAGACTCCTAAGAGTTAAAACCTTGAAACGATCCTAAGACTCCTAAAAGTTAAAACCTTGAAACGATCCTAAGACTCCCAAGAGTTAAAACCTTGAAACGATCTTAAGACTCCTAAGAGTTAAAACCTTGAAACGGTCCTCAGACTCCTAAGAGTTAAAACCTTGAAACGATCCTAAGACTCCTAAGAGTTAAAACCTTGAAACAATCCTAAGACTCCTAAGAGTTAAAACCTTGAAACGATCCTAAGACTCCTAAGAGTTAAAACCTTGAAAGGATCCTAAGACTCCTAAGAGTTAAAACCTTGAAACGATCCGAAGACTCCTAAGAGTTAAAACCTTGAAACGATCCTAAGACTGCTAAGACTTAAAACCTTGAAACAATCCTAAGACTCCTAAGAGTTAAAACCTTGAAACGATCCTAAGACTGCTAAGACTTAAAACCTTGAAACGGTCCTAAGACTCCTAAGAGTTAAAACCTTGAAACAATCCTAAAACTGCTAAGAGTTAAAACCTTGAAACGATCCTAAAACTGCTAAGATTTAAAACCTTGAAGCGGTCCTAAGACTCCTAAGAGTTAAAACCTTGAAACGATCCTAAGACTCCTAAGAGTTAAAACCTTGATACGGTCCTCAGACTCCTAAGAGTTAAAACCTTGTAACGGTCCTAAAACTCCAAAGAGTTAAAACCTTGAAATGGTCCTCAGACTCCTAAGAGTTAAAACCTTGAAACGATCCTAAGACTCCTAAGAGTTAAAACCTTGAAACGATTCTAAGACTCCTAAGAGTTAAAACCTTGAAACGATCCTAAGACTGCTAAGAGTTAAAACCTTGAAACGATCCTAAGACTCCTAAGAGTTAAAACCTTGAAACGATTCTAAGACTCCTAAGAGTTAAAACCTTGAAACGATCCTAAGACTGCTAAGAGTTAAAACCTTGAAACGATCCTAAGACTCCTAAGAGTTAAAACCTTGAAACGGTCCTAAGACACCAAAGAGTTAAAACCTTGAAACGATCCTAAGACTCCTAAGAGTTAAAACCTGGAAACGATCCTAAGACTCCTAAGAGTTAAAACCTTGAAACGATCCTAAGACTCCTAAGAGTTAAAACCTTGAAACGATCCTAAGACTCCTAAGAGTTAAAACCTTGAAACGATCCTAAGACACCAAAGAGTTAAAACCTTGAAACGATCCTAAGACTCCTAAGAGTTAAAACCTTGAAACGGTCCTAAGACTCCTAAGAGTTAAAACCTTGAAACGGTCCTAAGACTCCTAAGAGTTAAAACCTTGAAACGATCCTAAGACTCCTAAGAGTTAAAACCTTGAAACGATCCTAAGACTGCTAAGAGTTAAAACCTTGAAACGATCCTAAGACTCCTAAGAGTTAAAACCTTGAAACGATCCTAAGACTCCTAAGAGTTAAAACCTTGAAACGATCCTAAGACTCCTAAGAGTTAAAACCTTGAAACGATCCTAAGACTCCTAAGAGTTAAAACCTTGAAACGATCCTAAGACTCCTAAGAGTTAAAACCTTGAAACGATCCTAAGACTCCTAAGAGTTAAAACCTTGAAACGACCCTAAGACTCCAAAGAGTTAAAACCTTGAAACGATTCTAAGACTCCTAGGAGTTAAAACCTTGAAACGATCCTAAGACTCCTAAGAGTTAAAACCTTGAAACGATCCTAAGACTCCTGAGAGTTAAAACCTTGAAACGATCCTAAGACTCCTAAGAGTTAAAACCTTGAAACGATCCTAAGACTCCTAAGAGTTAAAACCTTGAAACGATCCTAAGACTCCTAAGAGTTAAAACCTTGAAACGATCCTAAGACTCCTAAGAGTTAAAACCTTGAAACGATCCTAAGACTCCTAAGAGTTAAAACCTTGAAACGATCCTAAGACTCCTAAGAGTTAAAACCTTGAAACGATCCTAAGACTCCTAAGAGTTAAAACTTTGAAACAATCCTAAGACTCCTAAGAGTTAAAACCTTGAAACGATCCTAAGACTCCTAAGAGTTAAAACCTTGAAACGATCCTAAGACTGCTAAGAGTTAAAACCTTGAAACGATCCTAAGACTCCTAAGAGTTAAAACCTTGAAACGATCCTAAGACTCCTAAGAGTTAAAACCTTGAAACGATCCTAAGACTCCTAAGAGTTAAAACCTTGAAACGATCCTAAGACTCCTAAGAGTTAAAACCTTGAAATGATCCTAAGACTCCTAAGAGTTAAAACCTTGAAATGATCCTAAGACTCCTAAGAGTTAAAACCTTGAAACGATCCTAAGACTCCTAAGAGTTAAAACCTTGAAACGATCCTAAGACTCCTAAGAGTTAAAACCTTGAAACGATCCTAAGACTCCTAAAAGTTAAAACCTTGAAACGATCCTAAGACTCCTAAGAGTTAAAACCTTGAAACGATCCTAAGACTCCTAAGAGTTAAAACCTTGAAACGATCCTAAGACTCCTAAGAGTTAAAACCTTGAAACAATCCTAAGACTCCTAAGAGTTAAAACCTTGAAACGATCCTAAGACTGCTAAGAGTTAAAACCTTGAAACGATCCTAAGACTCCTAAGAGTTAAAACCTTGAAACGATCCTAAGACTCCTAAGAGTTAAAACCTTGAAACGATCCTAAGACTCCTAAGAGTTAAAACCTTGAAATGATCCTAAGACTCCTAAGAGTTAAAACCTTGAAACGATCCTAAGACTCCAAAGAGTTAAAACCTTGAAACGATCCTAAGACTCCTAAGAGTTAAAACCTTGAAACAATCCTAAGACTCCTAAGAGTTAAAACCTTGAAACGATCCTAAGACTCCTAAGAGTTAAAACCTTGAAACGATCCTAAGACTCCTAAGAGTTAAAACCTTGAAACGGTCCTAAGACTCCAAAGTGTTAAAACCTTGAAACGATCCTAAGACACCAAAGAGTTAAAACCTTGAAACGATCCTAAGACTCCAAAGAGTTAAAACCTTGAAACGATCCTAAGACACCAAAGAGTTAAAACCTTGAAACGATCCTAAGACTCCTAAGAGTTAAAACCTTGAAACGATCCTAAGACTCCTAAAAGTTAAAACCTTGAAACGGTCCTAAAACTCCAAAGAGTTAAAACCTTGAAACGGTCCTCAGACTCCTAAGAGTTAAAACCTTGAAACGATCCTAAGACTCCTAAGAGTTAAAACCTTGAAACGATCCTAAGACTCCTAAGAGTTAAAACCTTGAAACGGTCCTCAGACTCCTAAGAGTTAAAACCTTGAAACGGTCCTAAAACTCCAAAGCGTTAAAACCTTGAAACGATCCTAAGACTCCTAAGAGTTAAAACCTTGAAACGATCCTAAGACTCCTAAGAGTTAAAACCTTGAAACGGTCCTAAGACTCCTAAGAGTTAAAACCTTGAAACGATCCTAAGACTCCTAAAAGTTAAAACCTTGAAACGGTCCTAAAACTCCAAAGAGTTAAAACCTTGAAACGGTCCTCACACTCCTAAGAATTAAAACCTTGAAACGATCCTAAGACTCCTAAGAGTTAAAACCTTGAAACGATCCTAAGACTCCTAAGAGTTAAAACCTTGAAACGGTCCTCAGACTCCTAAGAGTTAAAACCTTGAAACGGTCCTAAAACTCCAAAGCGTTAAAACCTTGAAACGGTCCTTAGACTCCTAAGAGTTAAAACCTTGAAACGATCCTAAGACTGCTAAGACTTAAAACCTTGAAACGATCCTAAGACTCCTAAGAGTTAAAACCTTGAAACGATCCTAAGACTGCTAAGACTTAAAACCTTGAAACGGTCCTAAGACTCCTAAGAGTTAAAACCTTGAAACAATCCTAAGACTCCTAAGAGTTAAAACCTTGAAACGATCCTAAGACTCCTAAGAGTTAAAACCTTGAAACAATCCTAAAACTGCTAAGAGTTAAAACCTTGAAACGATCCTAAAACTGCTAAGATTTAAAACCTTGAAGCGGTCCTAAGACTCCTAAGAGTTAAAACCTTGAAACGATCCTAAGACTCCTAAGAGTTAAAACCTTGATACGGTCCTCAGACTCCTAAGAGTTAAAACCTTGAAACGGTCCTAAAACTCCAAAGAGTTAAAACCTTGAAATGGTCCTCAGACTCCTAAGAGTTAAAACCTTGAAACGATCCTAAGACTCCTAAGAGTTAAAACCTTGAAACGATTCTAAGACTCCTAAGAGTTAAAACCTTGAAACGATCCTAAGACTGCTAAGAGTTAAAACCTTGAAACGATCCTAAGACTCTTAAGAGTTAAAACCTTGAAACAATCCTAAGACTCCTAAGAGTTAAAACCTTGAAACGATCCTAAGACTCCTAAGAGTTAAAACCTTGAAACGATCCTAAGACTCCTAAGAGTTAAAACTTTGAAACGATCCTCAGACTCCTATGAGTTAAAACCTTGAAACGATCCTAAGACTCCTAAGAGTTAAAACCTTGATACGGTCCTCAGACTCCTAAGAGTTAAAACCTTGAAACGGTCCTAAAACTCCAAAGAGTTAAAACCTTGAAATGGTCCTCAGACTCCTAAGAGTTAAAACCTTGAAACGATCCTAAGACTCCTAAGAGTTAAAACCTTGAAACGATCCTAAGACTCCTAAGAGTTAAAACCTTGAAACGATCCTAAGACTCCTAAGAGTTAAAACCTTGAAACGACCCTAAGACTCCAAAGAGTTAAAACCTTGAAACGATTCTAAGACTCCTAGGAGTTAAAACCTTGAAACGATCCTAAGACTCCTAAGAGTTAAAACCTTGAAACGATCCTAAGACTCCTGAGAGTTAAAACCTTGAAACGATCCTAAGACTCCTAAGAGTTAAAACCTTGAAACGATCCTAAGACTCCTAAGAGTTAAAACCTTGAAACGATCCTAAGACTCCTAAGAGTTAAAACCTTGAAACGATCCTAAGACTCCTAAGAGTTAAAACCTTGAAACGATCCTAAGACTCCTAAGAGTTAAAACCTTGAAACGATCCTAAGACTCCTAAGAGTTAAAACCTTGAAACGATCCTAAGACTCCTAAGAGTTAAAACCTTGAAACGATCCTAAGACTCCTAAGAGTTAAAACCTTGAAACGATCCTAAGACTCCTAAGAGTTAAAACTTTGAAACAATCCTAAGACTCCTAAGAGTTAAAACCTTGAAACGATCCTAAGACTCCTAAGAGTTAAAACCTTGAAACGATCCTAAGACTGCTAAGAGTTAAAACCTTGAAACGATCCTAAGACTCCTAAGAGTTAAAACCTTGAAACGATCCTAAGACTCCTAAGAGTTAAAACCTTGAAACGATCCTAAGACTCCTAAGAGTTAAAACCTTGAAACGATCCTAAGACTCCTAAGAGTTAAAACCTTGAAACGATCCTAAGACTCTTAAGAGTTAAAACCTTGAAATGATCCTAAGACTCCTAAGAGTTAAAACCTTGAAACGATCCTAAGACTCCTAAGAGTTAAAACCTTGAAACGATCCTAAGACTCCTAAGAGTTAAAACCTTGAAACGATCCTAAGACTCCTAAAAGTTAAAACCTTGAAACAATCCTAAGACTCCTAAGAGTTAAAACCTTGAAACGATCCTAAGACTCCTAAGAGTTAAAACCTTGAAACGATCCTAAGACTCCTAAGAGTTAAAACCTTGAAACAATCCTAAGACTCCTAAGAGTTAAAACCTTGAAACGATCCTAAGACTGCTAAGAGTTAAAACCTTGAAACGATCCTAAGACTCCTAAGAGTTAAAACCTTGAAACGATCCTAAGACTCCTAAGAGTTAAAACCTTGAAACGATCCTAAGACTCCTAAGAGTTAAAACCTTGAAATGATCCTAAGACTCCTAAGAGTTAAAACCTTGAAACGATCCTAAGACTCCTAAGAGTTAAAACCTTGAAACGATCCTAAGACTCCAAAGAGTTAAAACCTTGAAACGATCCTAAGACTCCTAAGAGTTAAAACCTTGAAACAATCCTAAGACTCCTAAGAGTTAAAACCTTGAAACGATCCTAAGAGTTAAAACCTTGAAACGATCCTAAGACTCCTAAGAGTTAAAACCTTGAAACGGTCCTAAGACTCCTAAGAGTTAAAACCTTGAAACGGTCCTAAGACTCCAAAGTGTTAAAACCTTGAAACGATCCTAAGACACCAAAGAGTTAAAACCTTGAAACGATCCTAAGACTCCAAAGAGTTAAAACCTTGAAACGATCCTAAGACACCAAAGAGTTAAAACCTTGAAACGATCCTAAGACTCCTAAGAGTTAAAACCTTGAAACGATCCTAAGACTCCTAAAAGTTAAAACCTTGAAACGGTCCTAAAACTCCAAAGAGTTAAAACCTTGAAACGGTCCTCAGACTCCTAAGAGTTAAAACCTTGAAACGATCCTAAGACTCCTAAGAGTTAAAACCTTGAAACGATCCTAAGACTCCTAAGAGTTAAAACCTTGAAACGGTCCTAAAACTCCAAAGCGTTAAAACCTTGAAACGATCCTAAGACTCCTAAGAGTTTAAACCTTGAAACGATCCTAAGACTCCTAAGAGTTAAAACCTTGAAACGGTCCTAAGACTCCTAAGAGTTAAAACCTTGAAACGATCCTAAGACTCCTAAAAGTTAAAACCTTGAAACGGTCCTAAAACTCCAAAGAGTTAAAACCTTGAAACGGTCCTCAGACTCCTAAGAGTTAAAACCTTGAAACGATCCTAAGACTCCTAAGAGTTAAAACCTTGAAACGATCCTAAGACTCCTAAGAGTTAAAACCTTGAAACGGTCCTCAGACTCCTAAGAGTTAAAACCTTGAAACGGTCCTAAAACTCCAAAGCGTTAAAACCTTGAAACGGTCCTTAGACTCCTAAGAGTTAAAACCTTGAAACGATCCTAAGACTCCTAAGAGTTAAAACTTTGAAACGATCCTAAGACTCCTAAGAGTTAAAACCTTGAAACGATCCTTAGACTCCTAAGAGTTAAAACCTTGAAACGATCCTAAGACTCCTAAGAGTTAAAACCTTGAAACGATCCTAAGACTCCAAAGAGTTAAAACCTTGAAACGATCCTAAGACTCCTAAGAGTTAAAACCTTGAAACAATCCTAAGACTCCTAAGAGTTAAAACCTTGAAACGATCCTAAGACTCCTAAGAGTTAAAACCTTGAAAGGATCCTAAGACTCGTAAGAGTTAAAACCTTGAAACGATCCGAAGACTCCTAAGAGTTAAAACCTTGAAACGATCCTAAGACTGCTAAGACTTAAAACCTTGAAACGATCCTAAGACTCCTAAGAGTTAAAACCTTGAAACGATCCTAAGACTCCTAAGAGTTAAAACCTTGAAACGATCCTAAGACTCCTAAGAGTTAAAACCTTGAAACGATCCTAAGACTCCTAAGAGTTAAAACCTTGAAACGATCCTAAGACTCCTAGGAGTTAAAACCTTGAAACGATCCTAAGACTCTTAAGAGTTAAAACCTTGAAATGATCCTAAGACTCCTAAGAGTTAAAACCTTGAAACGATCCTAAGACTCCT